>NW_026962572.1:0-38054 GCF_032445375.1 Bacillus rossius redtenbacheri | reverse complement strand
AGTGAAAAGTAATGTACTAAGATTAACATAATATTTTATTTTATTTGAAAAAGAAATTAAAATTGTTTAATTACCTTATCTAGTTCTACTTCTTTCTTTATGTAAGTGTTCTTTGACATTGAAGGAACATTTAAAATGCTCAGAATGTTTTCTAATTGTGTGAATCCGATGCCAGATGACACCGCAGCCTATGCCCCCGTACTATTCAGTACACTGCTATTACATTCTTCATTCTGTATCTCATATTGTCGATTGCAGCCATCACATTCCATGAACCACTTACAATGTAAGCCATTTCTGATTTCTTTTTTGAATTGGATTGTACCCAAAGTGCACTGCTTCTTGTGGCTGCTCTGAAGGCTAAGAATTTTGGGAATTACGTATGCAGGATTGAAGAGCCGGTTTCCTTTCAGATTATCCCAAGAAGAACCTCCTTGATCAACTTCAATTAAAAGTGGTGGCATACTATCATCCAATTCTGTCTGTTCATTTTCATTCCTATATGTAACAAAAAATATTAAACCACATACAGTATTTCAATTAACTTAAAAATAACACAAATATTTTAAAGCTAAAAGGTGTACAGAGGTAGAAGGTGTATGATATAAGTACTTTAATTTTTTTTAAATCAAAGTGATTACAGTTAAAAATCAAGTCTCAAGTTTTGCATTAAATTGTATACAATTGTATGCAAAAAACACTTAACCTACGATTTAAATGTTTTGCTATTGAATTTTTTTTATATATTCTTAGGCAAAATAACTTAGGGACACGTTTTCTGCCACGGGCTATATACGGGCTTGGAACCTCGGCCACACAAGCTGTTACCATGAAGCTGCAGGCCGGGGGACATGTCGGTAAGATTTTTTCACAACATGAGTAAACGCATTACCACCGTTCACATTTTTTTCCAGGGAGAAAATGTACCCCCGTTTCTTATAATTATTTACTCGTTGTTGAATTATTTTCATGTTGTTGCCAATCAGAATATAGCTTTTCAATAGTTTCTATCATCAAGTTTCATTAGCGAAAATAAATACATGACTTTGCTGTTATAAATTAAGTCTAATTAAAAATAACAGAAGTATTTACTGTGATGAAATTTCATGCGGTTCAGTTTCTTGTGCACTTGGGTTGCTTTCTGCTGTTGATACTGTTGCAGAATTGTTGTCTCCAGTAGGCAGAAACCGACAAAGCTCTTTTATTTCGCTTATGATTGCGGTAAGACCTTTTCCTCTTGCCCATTGTAAATAATAGTAAAAATTGCGCACACTGTGTCACCACTACAGAGATTTCAAACTACTAAATATCGACGACTTGGCATCACTGTGCCAGCGCGTGCCCTACACAGCCGGCGAGCAAGGCACCGAGCGAGCATTGCACTGCGCTCTGTTCTCGGAACTGACAACTATCCGTTAACCTTGCAGTATAGGAGAAAACGTTTGTTTTTGGTTATTCAGCTCGTCTATTGCTCTGATTTTAATTGTTGTACTACCAAAGTCAAGATATGACGTTACTCCTTTAAGCAAGACACTTACCTATTTATCAAAAATAATGCACCACAACGTCTTAAAAACAAATATTTTTAATAGGAAATTTTCATGTCAAACGTCAAAAAATTAAATTTAAAAGAAAATATCAAATTATCAGTAAGTACCCTATGCTTAGAACTGAGGATAAGTTAGATTCGAATCTCAGATTCGAATCTGAAAAAATATCGGATCGTCCCATAATTATCGTACACACCGTAAAACCCCAGAAATTGCTTCGTGCAACAACAGCCTAAGTCAATTCCATAAATTAATGCGTATGAAGCAGGAAAAATATTATATATAAATGTTCAAGAACTTATGTGTTAGTAAAATCGTTTGAAAGACAGTATTTAAAAACTAAATAAAAAAATAAAAGATTATTTAAGATAAATAATTTCCAAAATGAGATTCTAAATTGAAAACAAGCATAACTTTAATATATATAAATTAAACTAGACAATGGTGCAACATTCGGCTTGGTGCAGACGTTTAAGGAGACCCTTGGGTATACCACACAATCTTCAGAACTGATAAGGGGGGGGGGGGGGGGGGGGGATTAGAAACATTTTTTCCCAATGTAGCAGTATTCTGCTTGGTACAAAAGATTAACCATTACGTCAATGTCACACATGTATCATTGCCGAATGACATGAACCAGTTTCTTATAAAAGAAAATCTGAACACATATGTATAGTTAAAGGAAGAATATGAAGTTTTGATTTTTTTTAAATTTTAATTTCCAACGTAGCAATATTCTGGTTAGTACAAAAGATTAATCATAATGTCCTTAATGTCACACATATGTCATTACCGGGTGACATGGAACCAGATTTTATTAAAAGAAGATTATTTGAACACATATGTATAGTTAAAGGAAGAATATGAAGTAATGATTTTTTTTTTTAAATTTTAATTTCCAACGTAGCAATATTCTGCTTAGTACAAAAGATAAACCATAATATCCTTAATGTCATACATATGTCATTACTGGGTGACATGACTCCAGATTTTAATAGAAGTCGATTATCTGAACACATGTATAGTTAAAGGAAAAATATGAAATTTGGAATTTTTTTTAAATTTTAATTTCCAACGTAGCGATATTCTGCTTGGTACAAAAATTTAACCATAATGTCCTTAATGTCACTCATATGTCATTACCGGGTGACATGACTCCAGATTTTTATAAACGAAGATTATCTGAAGACATATGTATAGTTAAAGGAAGAATATGAAGTTTGGAATTTTTTTTTAAAATTTTAATTACCAACGTATCAATATTTTGCTTGTTACAAAAGAATAAACATAATGTGCTTAATGTCACACATATGTCAATACCGGGTGACATGGCACCAGATTTTATTAAAAGAAGATAATCTGAACACATATGCATAGTTAAAGGAAAAAATATAAAGTTTTGATTTTTTTTAAAAATTTTAATTACCAACGTAGCAATATTCTGCTTGGTACAAAAGATTAACTATAATGTCCTGAATGTCGCACATATGTCATTACCGGGTGACATAGCACCAGATTTTAATATAAGAAGATTATCTGAACACACATGTATAGTTAAAGGAAGAATATGAAGTTTGGAATTTTTTTTAAAATTTTAATTTCCAGCGTAGCAATATTGTGATTCGTACAAAAGATTAACCATAATGTGCTGAATGTCACACTTATGTCATTATCGGGTGACATAGCACCATATTTTATTAAAAAACGATTATCTGAACACATATGTATAGTTAGAGGAAGGTTATGAAATTTTGAATTTTTTTTAAAAATTTTTTTTCCAACGTAGCAATATTCTGCTTGGTAAAAAAGATTAACTATAATGTCCTGAATGTCGCACATATGTCATTACCGGGTGACATAGCACCAGATTTTAATATTAGAAGATTATCTGAACACATATGTATAGTTAAAGGAAGAATATGAAGTTTTGAATTTTTTTAAAATTTTAATTTCCAACGTAGCAATATTCTGATTGGTAAAAAACATTAACCATATTGTCCTTAATGTCACACATGCGTTATTACCGGGTGACATGACACCAGTTTTAAAAAAAAAAAGATTATTTGAACACACATGTATAGTTAAAGGAAGGTTATGAAGATTTTATTTTTTTTTTAAATTTTTAATTCCAACGTAGCAATATTCTGCTTGAAACAAAAGATTAACTATAATGTCCTTAATGTCACACAGATGTCATTACCGGGTGACAGGACATCAGATTTTAATAGAAGAAGATTATCTGAACACATATGTATAGTTAAAGGAAGAATATGAAGTTTGGAATTTTTTTTTAAATTTTAATTTCCAGCGTAGCAATATTCTGATTCGTACAAAAGATTAACCATAATGTGCTGAATGTCACACTTATGTCATTATCGGGTGACATGGCACCATATTTTATTAAAAAACGATTATCTGAACACATATGTATAGTTAGAGGAAGGTTATGAAATTTTGAATTTTTTTTTAAATTTTTTTTTTCCAACGTAGCAATATTCTGCTTGGTACAAAAGATTAACTATAATGTCCTGAATGTCGCACATATGTCATTACCGGGTGACATAGCACCAGATTTTAATATAAGAAGATTATCTGAACACATATGTATAGTTAAAGGAAGAATATGAAGTTTGGAATTTTTTTTACAATTTTAATTTCCAGCGTAGCAATATTCTGATTCGTACAAAAGATTAACCATAATGTGCTGAATGTCACTCTTATGTCATTATCGGGTGACATGGCACAATATTTTATTAAAAAACGATTATCTGAACACATATGTATAGTTAGAGGAAGGTTATGAAATTTTGAATTTTTTTTTAAATTTTTTTTTTCCAATGTAGCAATATTCTGCTTGGTACAAAAGATTAACTATAATGTCCTGAATGTCGCACATATGTCATTACCGGGTGACATAAAACCAGATTTTAATATAAGAAGATTATCTGAACACATATGTATAGTTAAAGGAAGAATATGAAGTTTGGAATTTTTTTTACAATTTTAATTTTCAGCGTAGCAATATTCTGATTCGTACAAAAGATTAACCATAATGTGCTGAATGTCACACTTATGTCATTATCGGGTGACATGGCACAATATTTTATTAAAAAACGATTATCTGAACACATATGTATAGTTAGAGGAAGGTTATGAAATTTTGAATTTTTTTTTAAATTTTTTTTTCCAACGTAGCAATATTCTGCTTGGTACAAAAGATTAACTATAATGTCCTGAATGTCGCACATATGTCATTACCGGGTGACATAGCACCAGATTTTTATATAAGAAGATTATCTGAACACATATGTATAGTTAAAGGAAGAATATGAAGTTTTGAATTTTTTTAAAATTTTAATTTCCAACGTAGCAATATTCTGCTTGGTAAATATTTTTAACCATAATGTCCTTAATGTCACACATATGTCATTACCGGGTGACATGACTCCAGATTTTAATGAAAGAAGATTATCTGAACACATATGCATAGTTAAAGGAAGAATATGAAGTTTTGATTTTTTTTTAATTTTAATTTCAAACGTAGCAATATTCTGGTTAGTACAAAAGATTAATCATAATGTCCTTAATGTCACACATATGTCATTACCGGGTGACATGGAACCAGATTTTATTAAAAGAAGATTATTTGAACACATATGTATAGTTAAAGGAAGAATATGAAGTAATGTTTTTTTTTTTAATTTTAATTTCCAACGTAGCAATATTCTGCTTAGTACAAAAGATAAACCATAATATCCTTAATGTCATACATATGTCATTACTGGGTGACATGACTCCAGATTTTAATGAAAGAAGATTATCTGAACACATATGTATAGTTAAAGGAAGAATATGAAGTTTTGATTTTTTTTTAATTTTAATTTCCAACGTAGCAATATTCTGGTTAGTACAAAAGATTAATCATAATGTCCTTAATGTCACACATATGTCATTACCGGGTGACATGGAACCAGATTTTATTAAAAGAAGATTATTTGAACACATATGTATAGTTAAAGGAAGAATATGAAGTTTGAAATTTTTTTTTAAATTTTAATTACCAACGTATCAATATTTTGCTTGTTACAAAAGAATAAACATAATGTGCTTAATGTCACACATATGTCAATACCGGGTGACATGGCACCAGATTTTATTAAAAGAAGATAATCTAAACACATATGCATAGTTAAAGGAAAAATATAAAGTTTTGATTTTTTTTTTTAAATTTTAATTACCAACGTAGCAATATTCTGCTTGGTACAAAAGATTAACTATAATGTCCTGAATGTCGCACATATGTCATTACCGGGTGACATAGCACCAGATTTTAATATAAGAAGATTATCTGAACACATATGTATAGTTAAAGGAAGAATATGAAGTTTTTAATTTTTTTAAAATTTTAATTTCCAACGTAGAAATATTCTGATTGGTAAAAAACATTTACCATATTGTCCTTAATGTCACACATGCGTCATTACCGGGTGACATGACACCAGTTTAAAAAAAAAAAAGATTATTTGAACACACATGTATAGTTAAAGGAAGGTTATGAAGATTTTATTTTATTTTTTAAATTTTTATTTCCAACGTAGCAATATTCTGCTTGAAACAAAAGATTAACTATAATGTCCTTAATGTCACACAGATGTCATTACCGGGTGACAGGACATCAGATTTTAATAGAAGAAGATTATCTGAACACATATGTATAGTTAAAGGAAGAATATTAAGTTTGGAATTTTTTTTAAAATTTTAATTTCCAGCGTAGCAATATTCTGATATGTACAAAAGATTAACCATAATGTGCTGAATGTCACACTTATGTCATTATCGGGTGACATGGCACAATATTTTATTAAAAAAACGATTATCTGAACACATATGTATAGTTAGAGGAAGGTTATGAAATTTTGAATTTTTTTTTAAATTTTTTTTTCCAACGTAGCAATATTCTGCTTGGTACAAAAGATTAACTATAATGTCCTGAATGTCGCACATATGTCATTACCGGGTGACATAGCACCAGATTTTAATATAAGAAGATTATCTGAACACATATGTATAGTTAAAGGAAGAATATGAAGTTTGGAATTTTTTTTACAATTTTAATTTCCAGCGTAGCAATATTCTGATTCGTACAAAAGATTAACCATAATGTGCTGAATGTCACACTTATGTCATTATCGGGTGACATGGCACAATATTTGATTAAAAAACGATTATCTGAACACATATGTATAGTTAGAGGAAGGTTATGAAATTTTGAATTTTTTTTTAAATTTTTTTTTCCAACGTAGCAATATTCTGCTTGGTACAAAAGATTAACTATAATGTCCTGAATGTCGCACTAATGTCATTACCGGGTGACATAGCACCAGATTTTAATATAAGAAGATTATCTGAACACATATGTATAGTTAAAGGAAGAATATGAAGTTTTGAATTTTTTTAAAATTTTAATTTCCAACGTAGCAATATTCTGCTTGGTAAATATTTTTAACCATAATGTCCTTAATGTCACACATATGTCATTACCGGGTGACATGACTCCAGATTTTAATGAAAGAAGATTATCTGAACACATATGTATAGTTAAAGGAAGAATATGAAGTTTTGATTTTTTTTAAATTTTAATTTCAAACGTAGCAATATTCTGGTTAGTACAAAAGATTAATCATAATGTCCTTAATGTCACACATATGTCTTTACCGGGTGACATGGAACCAGATTTTATTAAAAGAAGATTATTTGAACACATATGTATAGTTAAAGGAAGAATATGAAGCAATGTTTTTTTTTTTTTAAATTTTAATTTCCAACGTAGCATTATTCTGCTTTGTACAAAAGATAAACCATAATATCCTTAATGTCATACATATGTCATTACTGGGTGACATGACTCCAGATTTTAATGAAAGAAGATTATCTGAACACATATGTATAGTTAAAGGAAGAATATGAAGTTTTGATTTTTTTTTAATTTTAATTTCCAACGTAGCAATATTCTGGTTAGTACAAAAGATTAATCATAATGTCCTTAATGTCACACATATGTCATTACCGGGTGACATGGAACCAGATTTTATTAAAAGAAGATTATTTGAACACATATGTATAGTTAAAGGAAGAATATGAAGTAATGATTTTTTTTTTTAAATTTTAATTTCCAACGTAGCAATATTCTGCTTGGTACAAAAGATTAACTATAATGTCCTGAATGTCGCACATATGTCATTACCGGGTGACATAGCACCAGATTTTAATATAAGAAGATTATCTGAACACATATGTATAGTTAAAGGAAGAATATGAAGTTTTGAATTTTTTTTAAATTTTAATTTCCAACGTAGCAATATTCTGATTGGTAAAAAACATTAACCATATTGTCCTTAATGTCACACATGCGTCATTACCGGGTGAAATGACACCAGTTTTAAAAAAAAAAAGATTATTTGAACACACATGTATAGTTAAAGGAAGGTTATGAAGATTTTATTTTTTTTTTAAATTTTTATTTCCAACGTAGCAATATTCTGCTTGAAACAAAAGATTACCTATAATGTCCTTAATGTCACACAGATGTCATTACCGGGTGACATACATCAGATTTTAATAGAAGAAGATTATCTGAACACATATGTATAGTTAAAGGAAGAATATGAAGTTTGGAATTTTTTTTAAAATTTTAATTTCCAGCGTAGCAATATTCTGATACGTACAAAAGATTAACCATAATGTGCTGAATGTCACACTTATGTCATTATCGGGTGACATGGCACCATATTTTATTAAAAAACGATTATCTGAACACATATGTATAGTTAGAGGAAGGTTATGAAATTTTGAATTTTTTTTTAAATTTTTTTATTCCAACGTAGCAATATTCTGCTTGGTACAAAAGATTAACTATAATGTCCTGAATGTCGCACATATGTCATTACCGGGTGACATAGCACCAGATTTTAATATAAGAAGATTATCTGAACACATATGTATAGTTAAAGGAAGAATATGAAGTTTGGAATTTTTTATACAATTTTAATTTCCAGCGTAGCAATATTCTGATTCGTACAAAAGATTAACCATAATGTGCTGAATGTCACTCTTATGTCATTATCGGGTGACATGGCACAATATTTTATTAAAAAAACGATTATCTGAACACATATGTATAGTTAGAGGAAGGTTATGAAATTTTGAATTTTTTTTTAAATTTTTTTTTCCAACGTAGCAATATTCTGCTTGGTACAATAGATTAACTATAATGTCCTGAATGTCGCACATATGTCATTACCGGGTGACATAGCACCAGATTTTAATATAAGAAGATTATCTGAACACATATGTATAGTTAAAGGAAGAATATGAAGTTTGGAATTTTTTTTACAATTTTAATTTCCAGCGTAGCAATATTCTGATTCGTACAAAAGATTAACCATAATGTGCTGAATGTCACACTTATGTCATTATCGGGTGACATGGCACAATATTTGATTAAAAAACGATTATCTGAACACATATGTATAGTTAGAGGAAGGTTATGAAATTTTGAATTTTTTTTTAATTTTTTTTTTCCAACGTAGCAATATTCTGCTTGGTACAAAAGATTAACTATAATGTCCTGAATGTCGCACATATGTCATTACCGGGTGACATAGCACCAGATTTTAATATAAGAAGATTATCTGAACACATATGTATAGTTAAAGGAAGAATATGAAGTTTTGAATTTTTTTAAAATTTTAATTTCCAACGTAGCAATATTCTGCTTGGTAAATATTTTTAACCATAATGTCCTTAATGTCACACATATGTCATTACCGGGTGACATGACTCCAGATTTTAATGAAAGAAGATTATCTGAACACATATGTATAGTTAAAGGAAGAATATGAAGTTTTGATTTTTTTTAAATTTTAATTTCAAACGTAGCAATATTCTGGTTAGTACAAAAGATTAATCATAATGTCCTTAATGTCACACATATGTCTTTACCGGGTGACATGGAACCAGATTTTATTAAAAGAAGATTATTTGAACACATATGTATAGTTAAAGGAAGAATATGAAGTAATGTTTTTTTTTTTTTAAATTTTAATTTCCAACGTAGCAATATTCTGCTTAGTACAAAAGATAAACCATAATATCCTTAATGTCATACATATGTCATTACTGGGTGACATGACTCCAGATTTTAATGAAAGAAGATTATCTGAACACATATGTATAGTTAAAGGAAGAATATGAAGTTTTGATTTTTTTTTAATTTTAATTTCCAACGTAGCAATATTCTGGTTAGTACAAAAGATTAATCATAATGTCCTTAATGTCACACATATGTCATTACCGGGTGACATGGAACCAGATTTTATTAAAAGAAGATTATTTGAACACATATGTATAGTTAAAGGAAGAATATGAAGTAATGATTTTTTTTTTAAATTTTAATTTCCAACGTAGCAATATTCTGCTTGGTACAAAAGATTAACTATAATGTCCTGAATGTCGCACATATGTCATTACCGGGTGACATAGCACCAGATTTTAATATAAGAAGATTATCTGAACACATATGTATAGTTAAAGGAAGAATATGAAGTTTTGAATTTTTTTAAAATTTTAATTTCCAACGTAGCAATATTCTGATTGGTAAAAAACATTAACCATATTGTCCTTAATGTCACACATGCGTCATTACCGGGTGACATGACACCAGTTTTAAAAAAAAAAAGATTATTTGAACACACATGTATAGTTAAAGGAAGGTTATGAAGATTTTATTTTTTTTTTTAATTTTTATTTCCAACGTAGCAATATTCTGCTTGAAACAAAAGATTACCTATAATGTCCTTAATGTCACACAGATGTCATTACCGGGTGACAGGACATCAGATTTTAATAGAAGAAGATTATCTGAACACATATGTATAGTTAAAGGAAGAATATGAAGTTTGGAATTTTTTTTAAAATTTTAATTTCCAGCGTAGCAATATTCTGATTCGTACAAAAGATTAACCATAATGTGCTGAATGGCACACTTATGTCATTATCGGGTGACATTGCACCATATTTTATTAAAAAACTATTATCTGAACACATATGTATAGTTAGAGGAAGGTTATGAAATTTTGAATTTTTTTTTAAATTTTTTTTTTCCAACGTAGCAATATTCTGCTTGGTACAAAAGATTAACTATAATGTCCTGAATGTCGCACATATGTCATTACCGGGTGACATAGCACCAGATTTTAATATAAGAAGATTATCTAAACACATATGTATAGTTAAAGGAAGAATATGAAGTTTGGAATTTTTTTTACAATTTTAATTTCCAGCGTAGCAATATTCTGATTCGTACAAAAGATTAACCATAATGTGCTGAATGTCACTCTTATGTCATTATCGGGTGACATGGCACAATATTTTATTAAAAAAACGATTATCTGAACACATATGTATAGTTAGAGGAAAGTTATGAAATTTTGAATTTTTTTTTAAATTTTTTTTTCCAACGTAGCAATATTCTGCTTGGTACAAAAGATTAACTATAATGTCCTGAATGTCGCACATATGTCATTACCGGGTGACATAGCACCAGATTTTAATATAAGAAGATTATCTGAACACATATGTATAGTTAAAGGAAGAATATGAAGTTTTGAATTTTTTTTTACAATTTTAATTTCCAGCGTAGCAATATTCTGATTCGTACAAAAGATTAACCATAATGTGATGAATGTCACACTTATGTCATTATCGGGTGACATGCCACAATATTTTATTAAAAAACGATTATCTGAACACATATGTATAGTTAGAGGAAGGTTATGAAATTTTGAATTTTTTTTTAAATTTTTTTTTCCAACGTAGCAATATTCTGCTTGGTACAAAAGATTAACTATAATGTCCTGAATGTCGCACATATGTCATTACCGGGTGACATAGCACCAGATTTTAATATAAGAAGATTATCTGAACACATATGTATAGTTAAAGGAAGAATATGAAGTTTTGAATTTTTTTAAAATTTTAATTTCCAACGTAGCAATATTCTGCTTGGTAAATATTTTTAACCATAATGTCCTTAATGTCACACATATGTCATTACCGGGTGACATGACTCCAGATTTTAATGAAAGAAGATTATCTGAACACATATGTACAGTTAAAGGAAGAATATGAAGTTTTGATTTTTTTTAAATTTTAATTTCAAACGTAGCAATATTCTGGTTAGTACAAAAGATTAATCATAATGTCCTTAATGTCACACATATGTCATTACCGGGTGACATGGAACCAGATTTTATTAAAAGAAGATTATTTGAACACATATGTATAGTTAAAGGAACAATATGAAGTAATGTTTTTTTTTTTTTTAAATTTTAATTTCCAACGTAGCAATATTCTGCTTAGTACAAAAGATAAACCATAATATCCTTAATGTCATACATATGTCATTACTGGGTGACATGACTCCAGATTTTAATGAAAGAAGATTATCTGAACACATATGTATAGTTAAAGGAAGAATATGAAGTTCTGATTTTTTTTTAATTTTAATTTCCAACGTAGCAATATTCTGGTTAGTACAAAAGATTAATCATAATGTCCTTAATGTCACACATATGTCATTACCGGGTGACATGGAACCAGATTTTATTAAAAGAAGATTATTTGAACACATATGTATAGTTAAAGGAAGAATATGAAGTAATGATTTTTTTTTTTAAATTTTAATTTCCAACGTAGCAATATTCTGCTTAGTACAAAAGATAAACCATAATAACCTTAATGTCATACATATGTCATCACTGGGTGACATGACTCCAGATTTTAATAGAAGTCGATTATCTGAACACATGTATAGTTAAAGGAAAAATATGAAATTTGGAATTTTTTTTAAATTTTAATTTCCAACGTAGTGATATTCTGCTTGGTACAAAAATTTAACCATAATGTCGTTAATGTCACACATATGTCATTACAGGGTGACATGACTCCAGATTTTTATAAATGAAGATTATCTGAAGACATATGTATAGTTAAAGGAAGAATATGAAGTTTGAAATTTTTTTTTAAATTTTAATTACCAACGTATCAATATTTTGCTTGTTACAAAAGAATAAACATAATGTGCTTAATGTCACACATATGTCAATACCGGGTGACATGGCACCAGATTTTATTAAAAGAAGATAATCTAAACACATATGCATAGTTAAAGGAAAAATATAAAGTTTTGATTTTTTTTTTAAATTTTAATTACCAACGTAGCAATATTCTGCTTTGTACAAAAGATTAACTATAATGTCCTGAATGTCGCACATATGTCATTACCGGGTGACATAGCACCAGATTTTAATATAAGAAGATTATCTGAACACATATGTATAGTTAAATGAAGAATATGAAGTTTGGAAATTTTTTTAAAATTTTAATTTCCAGCGTAGCAATATTTTGATTCGTACAAAAGATTAACCATAATGTGCTGAATGTCACACATGCGTCATTACCGGGTGACATGACACCAGTTTAAAAAAAAAAAGATTATTTGAACACACATGTATAGTTAAAGGAAGGTTATGAAATTTTGAATTTTTTTTTAAATTTTTTTTTCCAACGTAGCAATATTCTGCTTGGTACAAAATATTAACTATAATGTCCTGAATGTCGCACATATGTCATTACCGGGTGACATAGCACCAGATTTTAATATAAGAAGATTATCTGAACACATATGTATAGTTAAAGGAAGAATATGAAGTTTTGAATTTTTTTAAAATTTTAATTTCAAACGTAGCAATATTCTGATTGGTAAAAAACATTAACCATATTGTCCTTAATGTCACACATGTGTCATTACCGGGTGACATGACACCAGTTTTTAAAAAAAAAAGATTATTTGAACACACATGTATAGTTAAAGGAAGGTTATGAAGATTTTATTGTTTTTTTAAATTTTTATTTCCAACGTAGCAATATTCTGCTTGAAACAAAAGATTAACTATAATGTCCTTAATGTCACACAGATGTCATTACCGGGTGACAGGACATCAGATTTTAATAGAAGAAGATTATCTGAACACATATGTATAGTTAAAGGAAGAATATAAAGTTTGGAATTTTTTTTACAATTTTAATTTCCAGCGTAGCAATATTCTGATTAGTACAAAAGATTAACCATAATGTGCTGAATGTCACACTTATGTCATTATCGGGTGACATTTCACAATATTTTATTAAAAAACGATTATCTGAACACATATGTATAGTTAGAGGAAGGTTATGAAATTTTGAATTTTTTTTTAAATTTTTTTTTCCAACGTAGCAATATTCTGCTTGGTACAAAAGATTAACTATAATGTCCTGAATGTCGCACATATGTCATTACCGGGTGACATAGCACCAGATTTTAATATAAGAAGATTATCTGAACACATATGTATAGTTAAAGGAAGAATATGAAGTTTTGAATTTTTTAAAATTTTAATTTCCAACGTGGCAATATTCTGCTTGGTAAATATTTTTAACCATAATGTCCTTAATGTCACACATATGTCATTACCGGGTGACATGACTCCAGATTTTAATGAAAGAAGATTATCTGAACACATATGTATAGTTAAAGAAAGAATATGAAGTTTTGATTTTTTTTTAATTTTAATTTCAAACGTCGCAATATTCTGGTTAGTACAAAAGATTAATCATAATGTCCTTAATGTCACACATATGTCATTACCGGGTGACATGGAACCAGATTTTATTAAAAGAAGATTATTTGAACACATATGTATAGTTAAAGGAAGAATATGAAGTAATGTTTTTTTTTTTAAATTTTAATTTCCAACGTAGCAATATTCTGCTTAGTACAAAAGATAATCCATAATATCCTTAATGTCATACATATGTCATTACTGGGTGACATGACTCCAGATTTTATTGAAAGAAGATTATCTGAACACATATGTATAGTTAAAGGAAAATTATGAAGTTTTGATTTTTTTTTAATTTTTATTTCCAACGTAGCAATATTCTGGTTAGTACAAAAGATTAATCATAATGTCCTTAATGTCACACATATGTCATTACCGGGTGACATGGAACCAGATTTTATTAAAAGAAGATTATTTGAACACATATGTATAGTTAAAGGAAGAATATTAAGTAATGATTTTTTTTAAAAATTTTAATTTCCAACGTAGCAATATTCTGCTTAGTACAAAAGATAAACCATAATAACCTTAATGTCATACATATGTCATTACTGGGTGACATGACTCCAGATTTTAATAGAAGTCGATTATCTGAACACATGTATAGTTAAAGGAAAAATATGAAATTTGGAATTTTTTTTAAATTTTAATTTCCAACGTAGTGATATTCTGCTTGGTACAAAAATTTAACCATAATGTCGTTAATGTCACACATATGTCATTACCGGGTGACATGACTCCAGATTTTTATAAACGAAGATTATCTGAAGACATATGTATAGTTAAAGGAAGAATATGAAGATTGAAATTTTTTTTTAAATTTTAATTACCAACGTATCAATATTTTGCTTGTTACAAAAGAATAAACATAATGTGCTTAATGTCGCACATATGTCAATACCGGGTGACATGGCACCAGATTTTATTAAAAGAAGATAATCTAAACACATATGCATAGTTAACGAAAAATATAAAGTTTTGATTTTTTTTTTAAATTTTAATTACCAACGTAGCAATATTCTGCTTGGTACAAAAGATTAACTATAATGTCCTGAATGTCGCACATATGTCATTACCGGGTGACATAGCACCAGATTTTAATATAAGAAGATTATCTGAACACATATGTATAGTTAAAGGAAGAATATGAAGTTTTTAATTTTTTTAAAATTTTAATTTCTAACGTAGCAATATTCTGATTGGTAAAAATCATTTACCATATTGTCCTTAATGTCACACATGCGTCATTACCGGGTGACATGACACCAGTTTAAAAAAAAAAAAAGATTATTTGAACACAGATGTATAGTTAAAGGAAGGTTATGAAGATTTTATTTTTTTTTTAAATTTTTATTTCCAACGTAGCAATATTCTGCTTGAAACAAAAGATTAACTATAATGTCCTTAATGTCACACAGATGTCATTACCGGGTGACAGGACATCAGATTTTAATAGAAGAAGATTATCTGAACACATATGTATAGTTAATGGAAGAATATGAAGTTTGGAATTTTTTTTAAAATTTTAATTTCCAGCGTAGCAATATTCTGATTCGTACAAAAGATTAACCATAATGTGCTGAATGTCACACTTATGTCATTATCGGGTGACATGGCACCATATTTTATTAAAAAACGATTATCTGAACACATATGTATAGTTAGAGGAAGGTTATGAAATTTTGAATTTTTTTTTAAATTTTTTTATTCCAACGTAGCAATATTCTGCTTGGTACAAAAGATTAACTATAATGTCCTGAATGTCGCACATATGTCATTACCGGGTGACATAGCACCAGATTTTAATATAAGAAGATTATCTGAACACATATGTATAGTTAAAGGAAGAATATGAAGTTTGGAATTTTTTATACAATTTTAATTTCCAGCGTAGCAATATTCGGATTCGTACAAAAGATTAACCATAATGTGCTGAATGTCACTTTTATGTCATTATCGGGTGACATGGCACAATATTTTATTAAAAAAAACGATTATCTGAACACATATGTATAGTTAGAGGAAGGTTATGAAATTTTGAATTTTTTTTTAAATTTTTTTTTTCCAACGTAGCAATATTCTGCTTGGTACAAAAGATTAACTATAATGTCCTGAATGTCGCACATATGTCATTACCGGGTGACATAGCACCAGATTTTAATATAAGAAGATTATCTGAACACATATGTATAGTTAAAGGAAGAATATGAAGTTTGGAATTTTTTTTACAATTTTAATTTCCAGCGTAGCAATATTCTGATTCGTACAAAAGATTAACCATAATGTGCTGAATGTCACACTTATGTCATTATCGGGTGACATGGCACAATATTTGATTAAAAAACGATTATCTGAACACATATGTATAGTTAGAGGAAGGTTATGAAATTTTGAATTTTTTTTTTAATTTTTTTTTCCAACGTAGCAATATTCTGCTTGGTAAAAAAGATTAACTATAATGTCCTGAATGTCGCACATATGTCATTACCGGGTGACATAGCACCAGATTTTAATATAAGAAGATTATCTGAACACATATGTATAGTTAAAGGAAGAATATGAAGTTTTGAATTTTTTTAAAATTTTAATTTTCAACGTAGCAATATTCTGCTTGGTAAATATTTTTAACCATAATGTCCTTAATGTCACACATATGTCATTACCGGGTGACATGACTCCAGATTTTAATGAAAGAAGATTATCTGAACACATATGTATAGTTAAAGGAAGAATATGAAGTTTTGATTTTTTTTTAATTTTAATTTCAAACGTAGCAATATTCTGGTTAGTACAAAAGATTAATCATAATGTCCTTAATGTCACACATATGTCATTACCGGGTGACATGGAACCAGATTTTATTAAAAGAAGATTATTTGAACACATATGTATAATTAAAGGAAGAATATGAAGTAATGTTTTTTTTTTTTTAAATTTTAATTTCCAACGTAGCAATATTCTGCTTAGTACAAAAGATAAACCATAATATCTCTAATGTCATACATATGTCATAACTGGGTGACATGACTCCAGATTTTAATGAAAGAAGATTATCTGAACACATATGTATAGTTAAAGGAAGAATATGAAGTTTTGATTTTTTTTTAATTTTAATTTCCAACGTAGCAATATTCTGGTTAGTACAAAAGATTAATCATAATGTCCTTAATGTCACACATATGTCATTACCGGGTGACATGGAACCAGATTTTATTAAAAGAAGATTATTTGAACACATATGTATAGTTAAAGGAAGAATATGAAGTAATGATTTTTTTTTTAAATTTTAATTTCCAACGTAGCAATATTCTGCTTGGTACAAAAGATAAACTATAATGTCCTGAATGTCGCACATATGTCATTACCGGGTGACATAGCACCAGATTTTAATATAAGAAGATTATCTGAACACATATGTATAGTTAAAGGAAGAATATGAAGTTTTGAATTTTTTTAAAATTTTAATTTCCAACGTAGAAATATTCTGATTGGTAAAAAACATTAACCATATTGTCCTTAATGTCACACATGCGTCATTACCGGGTGACATGACACCAGTTTTAAAAAAAAAAAGATTATTTGAACACACATGTATAGTTAAAGGAAGGTTATGAAGATTTTATTTTTTTTTTAAATTTTTATTTCCAACGTAGCAATATTCTGCTTGAAACAAAAGATTAACTATAATGTCCTTAATGTCACACAGATGTCATAACCGGGTGACAGGACATCAGATTTTAATAGAAGAAGATTATCTGAACACATATGTATAGTTAAAGGAAGAATATGAAGTTTGGAATTTTTTTTAAAATTTTAATTTCCAGCGTAGCAATATTCTGATTCGTACAAAAGATTAACCATAATGTGCTGAATGTCACACTTATGTCATTATCGGGTGACATGGCACCATATTTTATTAAAAAACGATTATCTGAACACATATGTATAGTTAGAGGAAGGTTATGAAATTTTGAATTTTTTTTTTAAATTTTTTTTTCCAACGTAGCAATATTCTGCTTGGTACAAAAGATTAACTATAATGTCCTGAATGTCGCACATATGTCATTACCGGGTGACATAGCACCAGATTTTAATATAAGAAGATTATCTAAACACATATGTATAGTTAAAGGAAGAATATGAAGTTTGGAATTTTTTTTACAATTTTAATTTCCAGCGTAGCAATATTCTGATTCGTACAAAAGATTAACCTTAATGTGCTGAATGTCACTCTTATGTCATTATCGGGTGACATGGCACAATATTTTATTAAAAAAACGATTATCTGAACACATATGTATAGTTAGAGGAAAGTTATGAAATTTTGAATTTTTTTTAAATTTTTTTTTCCAACGTAGCAATATTCTGCTTGGTACAAAAGATTAACTATAATGTCCTGAATGTCGCACATATGTAATTACCGGGTGACATAGCACCAGATTTTAATATAAGAAGATTATCTGAACACATATGTATAGTTAAAGGAAGAATATGAAGTTTTGAATTTTTTTTACAATTTTAATTTCCAGCGTAGCAATATTCTGATTCGTACAAAAGATTAACCATAATGTGCTGAATGTCACACTTATGTCATTATCGGGTGACATGGCACAATATTTTATTAAAAAACGATTATCTGAACACATATGTATAGTTAGAGGAAGGTTATAAAATTTTGAATTTTTTTTTAAATTTTTTTTTCCAACGTAGCAATATTCTGCTTGGTACAAAAGATTAACTATAATGTCCTGAATGTCGCACATATGTCATTACCGGGTGACATAGCACCAGATTTAAATATAAGAAGATTATCTGAACACATATGTATAGTTAAAGGAAGAATATGAAGTTTTGAATTTTTTTAAAATTTTAATTTCCAACGTAGCAATATTCTGCTTGGTAAATATTTTTAACTATAATGTCCTTAATGTCACACATATGTCATTACCGGGTGACATGACTCCAGATTTTAATGAAAGAAGATTATCTGAACACATATGTATAGTTAAAGGAAGAATATGAAGTTTTGATTTTTTTTTAATTTTAATTTCAAACGTAGCAATATTCTGGTTAGTACAAAAGATTAATCATAATGTCCTTAATGTCACACATATGTCATTACTGGGTGACATGGAACCAGATTTTATTAAAAGAAGATTATTTGAACACATATGTATAGTTAAAGGAAGAATATAAAGTAATGTTTTTTTTTTTTTAAATTTTAATTTCCAACGTAGCAATATTCTGCTTGGTACAAAAGATAAACCATAATATCCTTAATGTCATACATATGTCATTACTGGGTGACATGACTCCAGATTTTAATGAAAGAAGATTATCTGAACACATATGTATAGTTAAAGGAAGAATATGAAGTTTTGTATTTTTTTTTTAATTTTAATTTGCAACGTAGCAATATTCTGGTTAGTACAAAAGATTAATCATAATGTCCTTAATGTCACACATATGTCATTAACCGGGTGACATGGAACCAGATTTTATTAAAAGAAGATTATTTGAACACATATGTATAGTTAAAGGAAGAATATGAAGTAATGATTTTTTTTTTTAAATTTTAATTTCCAACGTAGCAATATATTGCTTAGTACAAAAGATAAACCATAATAACCTTAATGTCATACATATGTCATTACTGGGTGACATGACTCCAGATTTTAATAGAAGTCGATTATCTGAACACATGTATAGTTAAAGGAAAAATATGAAATTTGGAATTTTTTTTAAATTTTAATTTCCAACGTAGTGATATTCTGCTTGGTACAAAAATTTAACCATAATGTCGTTAATGTCACACATATGTCATTACCGGGTGACATGACTCCAGATTTTTATAAATGAAGATTATCTGAAGACATATGTATAGTTAAAGGAAGAATATGAAGTTTGAAATTTTTTTTTAAATTTTAATTACCAACGTATCAATATTTTGCTTGTTACAAAAGAATAAACATAAAGTGCTTAATGTCACACATATGTCAATACCGGGTGACATGGCACCAGATTTTATTAAAAGAAGATAATCTAAACACATATGCATAGTTAAAGAAAAAATATAAAGTTTTGATTTTTTTTTTTTATTTTAATTACCAATGTAGCAATATTCTGCTTTGTACAAAAGATTAACTATATTGTCCTGAATGTCGCACATATGTCATTACCGGGTGACATAGCACCAGATTTTAATATAAGAAGATTATCTGAACACATATGTATAGTTAAATGAAGAATATGAAGTTTGGAAATTTTTTTTAAAATTTTAATTTCCAGCGTAGCAATATTTTGATTCGTACAAAAGATTAACCATAATTTGCTAAATGTCACACATGCGTCATTACCGGGTGACATGACACCAGTTTAAAAAAAAAAAAGATTATTTGAACACACATGTATAGTTAAAGGAAGGTTATGAAATTTTGAATTTTTTTTTAAATTTTTTTTTCCAACGTAGCAATATTCTGCTTGGTACAAAATATTAACTATAATGTCCTGAATGTCGCACATATGTCATTACCGGGTGACATAGCACCAGATTTTAATATAAGAAGATTATCTGAACACATATGTATAGTTAAAGGAAGAATATGAAGTTTTGAATTTTTTTTAAAATTTTAATTTCCAACGTAGCAATATTCTGATTGGTAAAAAACATTAACCATATTGTCCTTAATGTCACACATGTGTCATTACCGGGTGACATGACACCAGTTTTTTAAAAAAAAAGATTATTTGAACACACATGTATAGTTAAAGGAAGGTTATGAAGATTTTATTATTTTTTAAAATTTTTATTTCCAACGTAGCAATATTCTGCTTGAAACAAAAGATTAACTATAATGTCCTTAATGTCACACAGATGTCATTACCGGGTGACAGGACATCAGATTTTAATAGAAGAAGATTATCTGAACACATATGTATAGTTAAAGGAAGAATATGAAGTTTGGAATTTTTTTTTAAATTTTAATTTCCAGCATAGCAATATTCTGATTCGTACAAAAGATTAACCATAATGTGCTGAATGTCACACTTATGTCATTATCGGGTGACATGGCACCATATTTTATTAAAAAACGATTATCTGAACACATATGTATAGTTAGAGGAAGGTTATGAAATTTTGAATTTTTTTTTTAAATTTTTTTTTCCAACGTAGCAATATTCTGCTTGGTACAAAAGATTAACTATAATGTCCTGAATGTCGCACATATGTCATTACCGGGTGACATAGCACCAGATTTTAATATAAGAAGATTATCTGAACACATATGTATAGTTAAAGGAAGAATATGAAGTTTGGAATTTTTTTTACAATTTTAATTTCCAGCGTAGCAATATTCTGATTCGTACAAAAGATTAACCATAATGTGCTGAATGTCACACTTATGTCATTATCGGGTGACATGGCACAATATTTTATTAAAAAACGATTATCTGAACACATATGTATAGTTAGAGGAAGGTTATGAAATTTTGAATTTTGTTTTAAATTTTTTTTTCCAACGTAGCAATATTCTGCTTGGTACAAAAGATTAACTATAATGTCCTGAATGTCGCACATATGTCATTACCGGGTGACATAGCACCAGATTTTAATATAAGAAGATTATCTGAACACATATGTATAGTTAAAGGAAGAATATGAAGTTTTGAATTTTTTTAAAATTTTAATTTCCAACGTGGCAATATTCTGCTTGGTAAATATTTTTAACCATAATGTCCTTAATGTCACACATATGTCATTACCGGGTGACATGACTCCAGATTTTAATGAAAGAAGATTATCTGAACACATATGTATTGTTAAAGGAAGAATATGAAGTTTTGATTTTTTTTTAATTTTAATTTCAAACGTCGCAATATTCTGGTTAGTACAAAAGATTAATCATAATGTCCTTAATGTCACACATATGTCATTACCGGGTGACATGGAACCAGATTTTAATAGAAGAAGATTATCTGAACACATATGTATAGTTAAAGGAAGAATATGAAGTAATGTTTTTTTTTTAAATTTTAATTTCCAACGTAGCAATATTCTGCTTAGTACAAAGATAATCCATAATATCCTTAATGTCATACATATGTCATTACTGGGTGACATGACTCCAGATTTTATTGAAAGAAGATTATCTGAACACATATGTATAGTTAAAGGAAGATTATGAAGTTTGATTTTTTTTTAATTTTTATTTCCAACGTAGCAATATTCTGGTTAGTACAAAAGATTAATCATAATGTCCTAAATGTCACACATATGTCATTACCGGGTGACATGGAACCAGATTTTATTAAAAGAAGATTATTTGAACACATATGTATAGTTAAAGGAAGAATATGAAGTAATGATTTTTTTTTTAAATTTTAATTTCCAACGTAGCAATATTCTGCTTAGTACAAAAGATAATCCATAATAACCTTAATGTCATACATATGTCATTACTGGTTGACATGACTCCAGATTTTAATAGAAGTCGATTATCTGAACACATGTATAGTTAAAGGAAAATATGAAATTTGGAATTTTTTTTAAATTTTAATTTCCAACGTAGCGATATTCTGCTTGGTACAAAAATTTAACCATAATGTCGTTAATGTCAGACATATGTCATTACCGGGTGACATGACTCCAGATTTTTATAAACGAAGATTATCTGAAGACATATGTATAGTTAAAGGAAGAATATGAAGTAATGTTTTTTTTTTTAAATTTTAATTTCCAACGTAGCAATATTCTGCTTAGTACAAAAGATAAACCATAATATCCTTAATGTCATACATATGTCATTACTGGGTGACATGACTCCAGATTTTAATGAAAGAAGATTATCTGAACACATATGTATAGTTAAAGGAAGAATATGAAGTTTTGATTTTTTTTTAATTTTAATTTCCAACGTAGCAATATTCTGGTTAGTACAAAAGATTAATCATAATGTCCTTAATGTCACACATATGTCATTACCGGGTGACATGGAACCAGATTTTATTAAAAGAAGATTATTTGAACACATATGTATAGTTAAAGGAAGAATATGAAGTAATGTTTTTTTTTTTAAATTTTAATTTCCAACGTAGCAATATTCTGCTTAGTACAAAAGATAAACCATAATATCCTTAATGTCATACATATGTCATTACTGGGTGACATGACTCCAGATTTTAATGAAAGAAGATTATCTGAACACATATGTATAGTTAAAGGAAGAATATGAAGTTTTGATTTTTTTTTTAATTTTAATTTCCAACGTAGCAATATTCTGGTTAGTACAAAAGATTAATCAAAATGTCCTTAATGTCACACATATGTCATTACCGGGTGACATGGAACCAGATTTTATTAAAAGAAGATTATTTGAACACATATGTATAGTTAAAGGAAGAATATGAAGTAATATTTTTTTTTTAAATTTTAATTTCCAACGTAGCAATATTCTGCTTAGTACAAAAGATAAACCATAATATCCTTAATGTCATACATATGTCATTACTGGGTGACATGACTCCATATTTTAATGAAAGAAGATTATCTGAACACATATGTATAGTTAAAGGAAGAATATGAAGTTTTGATTTTTTTTTAATTTTAATTTCCAACGTAGCAATATTCTGGTTAGTACAAAAGATTAATAATAATGTCCTTAATGTCACACATATGTCATTACCGGGTGACATGGAACCAGATTTTATTAAAAGAAGATTATTTGAACACATATGTATAGTTAAAGGAAGAATATGAAGTAATGATTTTTTTTTTTAAATTTTAATTTCCAACGTAGCAATATTCTGCTTAGTACAAAAGATAAACCATAATAACCTTAATGTCATACATTTGTCATTACTGGGTGACATGACTCCAGATTTTAATAGAAGTCGATTATCTGAACACATGTATAGTTAAAGGAAAAATATGAAATTTGGAATTTTTTTTAAATTTTAATTTCCAACGTAGCGATATTATGCTTGTTACAAAAGAATAAACATAATGTGCTTAATGTCACACATATGTCAATACCGGGTGACATGGCACCAGATTTTATTAAAAGAAGATAATCTGAACACATATGCATAGTTAAAGGAAAAATATTAAGTTTTGATTTTTTTTTTTTAAATTTTAATTACCAACGTAGCAATATTCTGCTTGGTACAAAAGATTAACTATAATGTCCTGAATGTCGCACATATGTCATTACCGGGTGACATAGAACCAGATTTTAATATAAGAAGATTATCTGAACACATATGTATAGTTAAAGGAAGAATATGAAGTTTGGAATTTTTTTTACAATTTTAATTTCCACCGTAGCAATATTCTGATTCGTACAAAAGATTAACCATAATGTGCTGAATGTCACACTTATGTCATTATCGGGTGACATGGCACAATATTGTATTAAAAAAACGATTATCTGAACACATATGTATAGTTAAAGGAAGGTTATGAATTTTTGAATTTTTTTTTTAAATTTTTTTTTCCAACGTAGCAATATTCTGCTTGGTACAAAAGATTAACTATAATGTCCTGAATGTCGCACATATGTCATTACCGGGTGACATAGCACCAGATTTTAATATAAGAAGATTATCTGAACACATATGTATAGTTAAAGGAAGAATATGAAGTTTGGAATTTTTTTTACAATTTTAATTTCCAGCGTAGCAATATTCTGATTCCTACAAAAGATTAACCATAATGTGCTGAATGTCACACTTATGTCATTATCGGGTGACATGGCACAATATTTTATTAAAAAACGATTATCTGAACACATATGTATAGTTAGAGGAAGGTTATGAATTTTTGAATTTTTTTTTAAATTTTTTTTTCCAACGTAGCAATATTCTGCTTGGTACAAAAGATTAACTATAATGTCCTGAATGTCGCACATATGTCATTACCGGGTGACATAGCACCAGATTTTAATATAAGAAGATTATCTGAACACATATGTATAGTTAGAGGAAGGTTATGAAATTTTGAATTTTTTTTTAAATTTTTTTTTCCAACGTAGCAATATTCTGCTTGGTACAAAAGATTTACTATAATGTCCTGAATGTCGCACATATGTCACTACCGGGTGACATAGCACCAGATTTTAATATAAGAAGATTATCTGAACACATATGTATAGTTAAAGGAAGAATATGAAGTTTTGAATTTTTTTAAAATTTTAATTTCCAACGTAGCAATATTCTGCTTGGTAAATATTTTTTACCATAATGTCCTTAATGTCACACATATGTCATTACCGGGTGACATGACTCCAGATTTTAATGAAAGAAGATTATCTGAACACTTATGTATAGTTAAAGGAAGAATATGAAGTAATGATTTTTTTTTTTTAAATTTTAATTTCCAACGTAGCAATATTCTGGTTAGTACAAAAGATTAATCATAATGTCCTTAATGTCACACATATGTCATTACCGGGTGACATGGAACCAGATTTTATTAAAAGAAGATTATTTGAACACATATGTATAGTTAAAGGAAGAATATGAAGTAATGATTTTTTTTTTTAAATTTTAATTTCCAACGTAGCAATATTCTGGTTAGTACAAAAGATTAATCATAATGTCCTTAATGTCACACATATGTCATTACCGGGTGACATGGAACCAGATTTTATTAAAAGAAGATTATTTGAACACATATGTATAGTTAAAGGAAGAATATAAAGTAATGTTTTTTTTTTTTAATTTTAATTTCCAACGTAGCAATATTCTGCTTAGTACAAAAGATAAACCATAATATCCTTAATGTCATACATATGTCATTACTGGGTGACATGACTCCAGATTTTAATGAAAGAAGATTATCTGAACACATATGTATAGTTAAAGGAAGAATATGAAGTTTTGATTTTTTTTTAATTTTAATTTCCAACGTAGCAATATTCTGGTTAGTACAAAAGATTAATCATAATGTCCTTAATGTCACACATATGTCATTACCGGGTGACATGGATCCAGATTTTATTAAAAGAAGATTATTTGAACACATATGTATAGTTAAAGGAAGAATATGAAGTTTGAAATTTTTTTTTAAATTTTAATTACCAACGTATCAATATTTTGCTTGTTACAAAAGAATAAACATAATGTGCTTAATGTCACACATATGTCAATACCGGGTGACATGGCACCAGATTTTATTAAAAGAAGATAATCTAAACACATATGCATAGTGAAAGGAAAAATATAAAGTTTTGATTTTTTTTTTAATTTTAATTACCAACGTAGCAATATTCTGCTTGGTACAAAAGATTAACTATAATGTCCTGAATGTCGCACATATGTCATTACCGGGTGACATAGCACCAGATTTTAATATAAGAAGATTATCTGAACACATATGTATAGTTAAAGGAAGAATATGAAGTTTTTTATTTTTTTAAAATTTTAATTTCCAACGTAGCAATATTCTGATTGGTAAAAAACATTTACCATATTGTCCTTAATGTCACACATGCGTCATTACCGTGTGACATGACACCAGTTTAAAAAAAAAAAAGATTATTTGAACACACATGTATAGTTAAAGGAAGGTTATGAAGATTTTATTTTTTTTTTAAATTTTTATTTCCAACGTAGCAATATTCTGCTTAGTACAAAAGATAAACCATAATATCCTTAATGTCATACATATGTCATTACTGGGTGACATGACTCCAGATTTTAATGAAAGAAGATTATCTGAACACATATGTATAGTTAAAGGAAGAATATGAAGTTTTGATTTTTTTTTTAATTTTAATTTCCAACGTAGCAATATTCTGGTTAGTACAAAAGATTAATCATAATGTCCTTAATGTCACACATATGTCATTACCGGGTGACATGGAACCAGATTTTATTAAAAGAAGATTATTTGAACACATATGTATAGTTAAAGGAAGAATATGAAGTAATGATTTTTTTTTTAAATTTTAATTTCCAACGTAGCAATATTCTGCTTGGTACAAAAGATTAACTATAATGTCCTGAATGTCGCACATATGTCATTACCGGGTGACATAGCACCAGATTTTAATATAAGAAGATTATCTGAACACATATGTATAGTTAAAGGAAGAATATGAAGTTTTGAATTTTTTTAAAATTTTAATTTCCAACGTAGCAATATTCTGATTGGTACAAAACATTAACCATATTGTCCTTAATGTCACACATGCGTCATTACCGGGTGACATGACACCAGTTTTAAAAAAAAAAAGATTATTTGAACACACATGTATAGTTAAAGGAAGGTTATGAAGATTTTATTTTTTTTTTAAATTTTTATTTCCAACGTAGCAATATTCTGCTTGAAACAAAAGATTACCTATAATGTCCTTAATGTCACACAGATGTCATTACCGGGTGACAGGACATCAGATTTTAATAGAAGAAGATTATCTGAACACATATGTATAGTTAAAGGAAGAATATGAAGTTTGGAATTTTTTTTAAAATTTTAATTTCCAGCGTAGCAATATTCTGATTCGTACAAAAGATTAACTATAATGTGCTGAATGTCACACTTATGTCATTATCGGGTGACATGGCACCATATTTTATTAAAAAACGATTATCTGAACACATATGTATAGTTAGAGGAAGGTTATGAAATTTTGAATTTTTTTTAAATTTTTTTTTTTCCAACGTAGCAATATTCTGCTTGGTACAAAAGATTAACTATAATGTCCTGAATGTCGCACATATGTCATTACCGGGTGACATAGCACCAGATTTTAATATAAGAAGATTATCTAAACACATATGTATAGTTAAAGGAAGAATATGAAGTTTGGAATTTTTTTTACAATTTTAATTTCCAGCGTAGCAATATTCTGATTCGTACAAAAGATTAACCATAATGTGCTGAATGTCACTCTTATGTCATTATCGGGTGACATTGCACAATATTTTATTAAAAAAACGATTATCTGAACACATATGTATAGTTAGAGGAAAGTTATGAAATTTTGAATTTTTTTTTAAATTTTTTTTTCCAACGTAGCAATATTCTGCTTGGTACAAAAGATTAACTATAATGTCCTGAATGTCGCACATATGTCATTACCGGGTGACATAGCACCAGATTTTAATATAAGAAGATTATCTGAACACATATGTATAGTTAAAGGAAGAATATGAAGTTTGGAATTTTTTTTAAATTTTAATTTCCAGCGTAGCAATATTCTGATTTTTACAAAAGATTAACCATAATGTGCTGAATGTCACACTTATGTCATTATCGGGTGACATGGCACCATATTTTATTAAAAAACGATTATCTGAACACATATGTATAGTTAGAGGAAGGTTATGAAATTTTGAATATTTTTTTCCAACGTAGCAATATTCTGCTTGGTACAAAAGATTAACTATAATGTCCTGAATGTCGCAAATATGTCATTACCGGGTGACATAGCACCAGATTTTAGTATAAGAAGATTATCTGAACACATATGTATAGTTAAAGGAAGAATATGAAGTTTGGAATTTTTTTTACCATTTTAATTTCCAGCGTAGCAATATTCTGATTCGTACAAAAGATTAACCATAATGTGCTGAATGTCACTCTTATGTCATTATCGGGTGACATGGCACAATATTTTATTAAAAAACGATTATCTGAACACATATGTATAGTTAGAGGAAGGTTATGAAATTTTGAATTTTTTTTTAAATTTTTTTTTTTCCAACGTAGCAATATTCTGCTTGGTACAAAAGATTAACTATAATGTCCTGAATGTCGCACATATGTCATTACCGGGTGACATAAAACCAGATTTTAATATAAGAAGATTATCTGAACACATATGTATAGTTAAAGGAAGAATATGAAGTTTGGAATTTTTTTTACAATTTTAATTTCCAGCGTAGCAATATTCTGATTCGTACAAAAGATTAACCATAATGTGCTGAATGTCACACTTATGTCATTATCGGGTGACATGGCACAATATTTTATTAAAAAACGATTATCTGAACACATATGTATAGTTAGAGGAAGGTTATGAATTTTTGAATTTTTTTTTAAATTTTTTTTTCCAACGTAGCAATATTCTGCTTGGTACAAAAGATTAACTATAATGTCCTGAATGTCGCACATATGTCATTACCGGGTGACATAGCACCAGATTTTAATATAAGAAGATTATCTGAACACATATGTATAGTTAGAGGAAGGTTATGAAATTTTGAATTTTTTTTTAAATTTTTTTTTCCAACGTAGCAATATTCTGCTTGGTACAAAAGATTTACTATAATGTCCTGAATGTCGCACATATGTCACTACCGGGTGACATAGCACCAGATTTTAATATAAGAAGATTATCTGAACACATATGTATAGTTAAAGGAAGAATATGAAGTTTTGAATTTTTTTAAAATTTTAATTTCCAACGTAGCAATATTCTGCTTGGTAAATATTTTTTACCATAATGTCCTTAATGTCACACATATGTCATTACCGGGTGACATGACTCCAGATTTTAATGAAAGAAGATTATCTGAACACTTATGTATAGTTAAAGGAAGAATATGAAGTAATGATTTTTTTTTTTAAATTTTAATTTCCAACGTAGCAATATTCTGGTTAGTACAAAAGATTAATCATAATGTCCTTAATGTCACACATATGTCATTACCGGGTGACATGGAACCAGATTTTATTAAAAGAAGATTATTTGAACACATATGTATAGTTAAAGGAAGAATATGAAGTAATGATTTTTTTTTTAAATTTTAATTTCCAACGTAGCAATATTCTGGTTAGTACAAAAGATTAATCATAATGTCCTTAATGTCACACATATGTCATTACCGGGTGACATGGAACCAGATTTTATTAAAAGAAGATTATTTGAACACATATGTATAGTTAAAGGAAGAATATGAAGTAATGTTTTTTTTTTTAATTTTAATTTCCAACGTAGCAATATTCTGCTTAGTACAAAAGATAAACCATAATATCCTTAATGTCATACATATGTCATTACTGGGTGACATGACTCCAGATTTTAATGAAAGAAGATTATCTGAACACATATGTATAGTTAAAGGAAGAATATGAAGTTTTGATTTTTTTTTAATTTTAATTTCCAACGTAGCAATATTCTGGTTAGTACAAAAGATTAATCATAATGTCCTTAATGTCACACATATGTCATTACCGGGTGATATGGATCCAGATTTTATTAAAAGAAGATTATTTGAACACATATGTATAGTTAAAGGAAGAATATGAAGTTTGAAATTTTTTTTTAAATTTTAATTACCAACGTATCAATATTTTGCTTGTTACAAAAGAATAAACATAATGTGCTTAATGTCACACATATGTCAATACCGGGTGACATGGCACCAGATTTTATTAAAAGAAGATAATCTAAACACATATGCATAGTGAAAGGAAAAATATAAAGTTTTGATTTTTTTTTTTAATTTTAATTACCAACGTAGCAATATTCTGCTTGGTACAAAAGATTAACTATAATGTCCTGAATGTCGCACATATGTCATTACCGGGTGACATAGCACCAGATTTTAATATAAGAAGATTATCTGAACACATATGTATAGTTAAAGGAAGAATATGAAGTTTTTTATTTTTTTAAAATTTTAATTTCCAACGTAGCAATATTCTGATTGGTAAAAAACATTTACTATATTGTCCTTAATGTCACACATGCGTCATTACCGTGTGACATGACACCAGTTTAAAAAAAAAAAGATTATTTGAACACACATGTATAGTTAAAGGAAGGTTATGAAGATTTTATTTTTTTTTTAAATTTTTATTTCCAACGTAGCAATATTCTGCTTAGTACAAAAGATAAACCATAATATCCTTAATGTCATACATATGTCATTACTGGGTGACATGACTCCAGATTTTAATGAAAGAAGATTATCTGAACACATATGTATAGTTAAAGGAAGAATATGAAGTTTTGATTTTTTTTTTAATTTTAATTTCCAACGTAGCAATATTCTGGTTAGTACAAAAGATTAATCATAATGTCCTTAATGTCACACATATGTCATTACCGGGTGACATGGAACCAGATATTATTAAAAGAAGATTATTTGAACACATATGTATAGTTAAAGGAAGAATATGAAGTAATGATTTTTTTTTTAAATTTTAATTTCTAACGTAGCAATATTCTGCTTGGTACAAAAGATTAACTATAATGTCCTGAATGTCGCACATATGTCATTACCGGGTGACATAGCACCAGATTTTAATATAAGAAGATTATCTGAACACATATGTATAGTTAAAGGAAGAATATGAAGTTTTGAATTTTTTTAAAATTTTAATTTCCAACGTAGCAATATTCTGATTGGTAAAAAACATTAACCATATTGTCCTTAATGTCACACATGCGTCATTACCGGGTGACATGACACCAGTTTTAAAAAAAAAAAGATTATTTGAACACACATGTATAGTTAAAGGAAGGTTATGAAGATTTTATTTTTTTTTTAAATTTTTATTTCCAACGTAGCAATATTCTGCTTGAAACAAAAGATTACCTATAATGTCCTTAATGTCACACAGATGTCATTACCGGGTGACAGGACATCAGATTTTAATAGAAGAAGATTATCTGAACACATATGTATAGTTAAAGGAAGAATATGAAGTTTGGAATTTTTTTTAAAATTTTAATTTCCAGCGTAGCAATATTCTGATTCGTACAAAAGATTAACCATAATGTGCTGAATGTCACACTTATGTCATTATCGGGTGACATGGCACCATATTTTATTAAAAAACGATTATCTGAACACATATGTATAGTTAGAGGAAGGTTATGAAATTTTGAATTTTTTTTTAAATTTTTTTTTTCCAACGTATCAATATTCTGCTTGGTACAAAAGATTAACTATAATGTCCTGAATGTCGCACATATGTCATTACCGGGTGACATAGCACCAGATTTTAATATAAGAAGATTATCTAAACACATATGTATAGTTAAAGGAAGAATATGAAGTTTGGAATTTTTTTTACAATTTTAATTTCCAGCGTAGCAATATTCTGATTCGTACAAAAGATTAACCATAATGTGCTGAATGTCACTCTTATGTCATTATCGGGTGACATGGCACAATATTTTATTAAAAAAACGATTATCTGAACACATATGTATAGTTAGAGGAAAGTTATGAAATTTTGAATTTTTTTTTAAATTTTTTTTTTCCAACGTAGCAATATTCTGCTTGGTACAAAAGATTAACTATAATGTCCTGAATGTCGCACATATGTCATTACCGGGTGACATAGCACCAGATTTTAATATAAGAAGATTATCTGAACACATATGTATAGTTAAAGGAAGAATATGAAGTTTGGAATTTTTTTTAAATTTTAATTTCCAGCGTAGCAATATTCTGATTTTTACAAAAGATTAACCATAATGTGCTGAATGTCACACTTATGTCATTATCGGGTGACATGGCACCATATTTTATTAAAAAACGATTATCTGAACACATATGTATAGTTAGAGGAAGGTTATGAAATTTTGAATATTTTTTTCCAACGTAGCAATATTCTGCTTGGTACAAAAGATTAACTATAATGTCCTGAATGTCGCAAATATGTCATTACCGGGTGACATAGCACCAGATTTTAGTATAAGAAGATTATCTGAACACATATGTATAGTTAAAGGAAGAATATGAAGTTTGGAATTTTTTTTACAATTTTAATTTCCAGCGTAGCAATATTCTGATTCGTACAAAAGATTAACCATAATGTGCTGAATGTCACTCTTATGTCATTATCGGGTGACATGGCACAATATTTTATTAAAAAATGATTATCTGAACACATATGTATAGTTAGAGGAAGGTTATGAAATTTTGAATTTTTTTTTAAATTTTTTTTTTCCAACGTAGCAATATTCTGCTTGGTACAAAAGATTAACTATAATGTCCTGAATGTCGCACATATGTCATTACCGGGTGACATAAAACCAGATTTTAATATAAGAAGATTATCTGAACACATATGTATAGTTAAAGGAAGAATATGAAGTTTGGAATTTTTTTTACAATTTTAATTTCCAGCGTAGCAATATTCTGATTTGTACAAAAGATTAACCATAATGTGCTGAATGTCACACTTATGTCATTATCGGGTGACATGGCACAATATTTTATTAAAAAACGATTATCTGAACACATATGTATAGTTAGAGGAAGGTTATGAAATTTTGAATTTTTTTTTAAATTTTTTTTTCCAACGTAGCAATATTCTGCTTGGTACAAAAGATTAACTATAATGTCCTGAATGTCGCACATATGTCATTACCGGGTGACATAGCACCAGATTTTTATATAAGAAGATTATCTGAACACATATGTATAGTTAAAGGAAGAATATGAAGTTTTGAATTTTTTTAAAATTTTAATTTCCAACGTAGCAATATTCTGCTTGGTAAATATTTTTAACCATAATGTCCTTAATGTCACACATATGTCATTACCGGGTGACATGACTCCAGATTTTAATGAAAGAAGATTATCTGAACACATATGCATAGTTAAAGGAAGAATATGAAGTTTTGATTTTTTTTTAATTTTAATTTCAAACGTAGCAATATTCTGGTTAGTACAAAAGATTAATCATAATGTCCTTAATGTCACACATATGTCATTACCGGGTGACATGGAACCAGATTTTATTAAAAGAAGATTATTTGAACACATATGTATAGTTAAAGGAAGAATATGAAGTAATGTTTTTTTTTTTAATTTTAATTTCCAACGTAGCAATATTCTGCTTAGTACAAAAGATAAACCATAATATCCTTAATGTCATACATATGTCATTACTGGGTGGCATGACTCCAGATTTTAATGAAAGAAGATTATCTGAACTCATATGTATAGTTAAAGGAAGAATATGAAGTTTTGATTTTTTTTTAATTTTAATTTCCAACGTAGCAATATTCTGGTTAGTACAAAAGATTAATCATAATGTCCTTAATGTCACACATATGTCATTACCGGGTGACATGGATCCAGATTTTATTAAAAGAAGATTATTTGAACACATATGTATAGTTAAAGGAAGAATATGAAGTTTGAAATTTTTTTTTAAATTTTAATTACCAACGTATCAATATTTTGCTTGTTACAAAAGAATAAACATAATGTGCTTAATGTCACACATATGTCAATACCGGGTGACATGGCACCAGATTTTATTAAAAGAAGATAATCTAAACACATATGCATAGTGAAAGGAAAAATATAAAGATTTGATTTTTTTTTTTAATTTTAATTACCAACGTAGCAATATTCTGCTTGGTACAAAAGATTAACTATAATGTCCTGAATGTCGCACATATGTCATTACCGGGTGACATAGCACCAGATTTTAATATAAGAAGATTATCTGAACACATATGTATAGTTAAAGGAAGAATATGAAGTTTTTTATTTTTTTAAAATTTTAATTTCCAACGTAGCAATATTCTGATTGGTAAAAAACATTTACCATATTGTCCTTAATGTCACACATGCGTCATTACCGTGTGACATGACACCAGTTTAAAAAAAAAAAAGATTATTTGAACACACATGTATAGTTAAAGGAAGGTTATGAAGATTTTATTTTTTTTTTAAATTTTTATTTCCAACGTAGCAATATTCTGCTTAGTACAAAAGATAAACCATAATATCCTTAATGTCATACATATGTCATTACTGGGTGACATGACTCCAGATTTTAATGAAAGAAGATTATCTGAACACATATGTATAGTTAAAGGAAGAATATGAAGTTTTGATTTTTTTTTTAATTTTAATTTCCAACGTAGCAATATTCTGGTTAGTACAAAAGATTAATCATAATGTCCTTAATGTCACACATATGTCATTACCGGGTGACATGGAACCAGATTTTATTAAAAGAAGATTATTTGAATACATATGTATAGTTAAAGGAAGAATATGAAGTAATGATTTTTTTTTTAAATTTTAATTTCCAACGTAGCAATATTCTGCTTGGTACAAAAGATTAACTATAATGTCCTGAATGTCGCACATATGTCATTACCGGGTGACATAGCACCAGATTTTAATATAAGAAGATTATCTGAACACATATGTATAGTTAAAGGAAGAATATGAAGTTTTGAATTTTTTTAAAATTTTAATTTCCAACGTAGCAATATTCTGATTGGTAAAAAACATTAACCATATTGTCCTTAATGTCACACATGTGTCATTACCAGGTGACATGACACCAGTTTAAAAAAAAAAAAGATTATTTGAACACACATGTATAGTTAAAGGAAGGTTATGAAGATTTTATTTTTTTTTTAAATTTTTATTTCCAACGTAGCAATATTCTGCTTGAAACAAAAGATTACCTATAATGTCCTTAATGTCACACAGATGTCATTACCGGGTGACAGGACATCAGATTTTAATAGAAGAAGATTATCTGAACACATATGTATAGTTAAAGGAAGAATATGAAGTTTGGAATTTTTTTTAAAATTTTAATTTCCAGCGTAGCAATATTCTGATTCGTACAAAAGATTAACCATAATGTGCTGAATGTCACACTTATGTCATTATCGGGTGACATGGCACCATATTTTATTAAAAAACGATTATCTGAACACATATGTATAGTTAGAGGAAGGTTATGAAATTTTGAATTTTTTTTTAAATTTTTTTTTTTCCAACGTAGCAATATTCTGCTTGGTACAAAAGATTAACTATAATGTCCTGAATGTCGCACATATGTCATTACCGGGTGACATAGCACCAGATTTTAATATAAGAAGATTATCTAAACACATATGTATAGTTAAAGGAAGAATATGAAGTTTGGAATTTTTTTTACAATTTTAATTTCCAGCGTAGCAATATTCTGATTCGTACAAAAGATTAACCATAATGTGCTGAATGTCACTCTTATGTCATTATCGGGTGACATGGCACAATATTTTATTAAAAAAACGATTATCTGAACACATATGTATAGTTAGAGGAAAGTTATGAAATTTTGAATTTTTTTTTAAATTTTTTTTTCCAACGTAGCAATATTCTGCTTGGTACAAAAGATTAACTATAATGTCCTGAATGTCGCACATATGTCATTACCGGGTGACATAGCACTAGATTTTAATATAAGAAGATTATCTGAACACATATGTATAGTTAAAGGAAGAATATGAAGTTTTGAATTTTTTTTACAATTTTAATTTCCAGCGTAGCAATATTCTGATTCGTACAAAAGATTAACCATAATGTGCTGAATGTCACACTTATGTCATTATCGGGTGACATGGCACAATATTTTATTAAAAAACGATTATCTGAACACATATGTATAGTTAGAGGAAGGTTATGAAATTTTGAATTTTTTTTAAAATTTTTTTTTCCAACGTAGCAATATTCTGCTTGGTACAAAAGATTAACTATAATGTCCTGAATGTCGCACATATGTCATTACCGGGTGACATAGCACCAGATTTTAATATAAGAAGATTATCTGAACACATATGTATAGTTAAAGGAAGAATATGAAGTTTTGAATTTTTTTAAAATTTTAATTTCCAACGTAGCAATATTCTGCTTGGTAAATATTTTTAACCATAATGTCCTTAATGTCACACATATGTCATTACCGGGTGACATGACTCCAGATTTTAATGAAAGAAGATTATCTGAACACATATGTATAGTTAAAGGAAGAATATGAAGTTTTGATTTTTTTTAAATTTTAATTTCAAACGTAGCAATATTCTGGTTAGTACAAAAGATTAATCATAATTTCCTTAATGTCACACATATGTCATTACCGGGTGACATGGAACCAGATTTTATTAAAAGAAGATTATTTGAACACATATGTATAGTTAAAGGAAGAATATGAAGTAATGTTTTTTTTTTTTTAAATTTTAATTTCCAACGTAGCAATATTCTGCTTAGTACAAAAGATAAACCATAATATCCTTAATGTCATACATATGTCATTACTGGGTGACATGACTCCAGATTTTAATGAAAGAAGATTATCTGAACACATATGTATAGTTAAAGGAAGAATATGAAGTTCTGATTTTTTTTAAATTTTAATTTCCAACGTAGCAATATTCTGGTTAGTACAAAAGATTAATCATAATGTCCTTAATGTCACACATATGTCATTACCGGGTGACATGGAACCAGATTTTATTAAAAGAAGATTATTTGAACACATATGTATAGTTAAAGGAAGAATATGAAGTAATGATTTTTTTTTTTTTAAATTTTAATTTCCAACGTAGCAATATTCTGCTTAGTACAAAAGATAAACCATAATAACCTTAATTTAATGTCATACATATGTCATCACTGGGTGACATGACTCCAGATTTTAATAGAAGTCGATTATCTGAACACATGTATAGTTAAAGGAAAAATATGAAATTTGGAATTTTTTTTAAATTTTAATTTCCAACGTAGTGATATTCTGCTTGGTACAAAAATTTAACCATAATGTCGTTAATGTCACACATATGTCATTACAGGGTGACATGACTCCAGATTTTTATAAATGAAGATTATCTGAAGACATATGTATAGTTAAAGGAAGAATATTAAGTTTGAAATTTTTTTTTAAATTTTAATTACCAACGTATCAATATTTTGCTTGTTACAAAAGAATAAACATAATGTGCTTAATGTCACACATATGTCAATACCGGGTGACATGGCACCAGATTTTATTAAAAGAAGATAATCTAAACACATATGC
>NW_026962571.1:12500-32500 GCF_032445375.1 Bacillus rossius redtenbacheri | reverse complement strand
GTGTACAAAGGGCAGGGACGTAATCAACGCGAGCTTATGACTCGCGCTTACTGGGAATTCCTCGTTCATGGGGTACAATTGCAAGCCCCAATCCCTAGCACGAAGGAGGTTCAACGGGTTACCCGGCCCTTTCGGGCTAGGAGGACACGCTGATTCCTTCAGTGTAGCGCGCGTGCGGCCCAGAACATCTAAGGGCATCACAGACCTGTTATTGCTCAATCTCGTGCGGCTAGAAGCCGCCTGTCCCTCTAAGAAGATCATTTGTCGCCGGTAGCACGAAGGGATACCGGAAGCGACTAGTTAGCAGGCCAGAGTCTCGTTCGTTATCGGAATTAACCAGACAAATCGCTCCACCAACTAAGAACGGCCATGCACCACCACCCACCGAATCAAGAAAGAGCTCTCAATCTGTCAATCCTTCCGGTGTCCGGGCCTGGTGAGGTTTCCCGTGTTGAGTCAAATTAAGCCGCAGGCTCCACTCCTGGTGGTGCCCTTCCGTCAATTCCTTTAAGTTTCAGCTTTGCAACCATACTTCCCCCGGAACCCAAAAGCTTTGGTTTCCCGGAAGCTGCCCGCCGAGTCATCGGAGGAACTTCGGCGGATCGCTAGCTGGCATCGTTTATGGTTAGAACTAGGGCGGTATCTGATCGCCTTCGAACCTCTAACTTTCGTTCTTGATTAATGAAAACACACATGGCAAATGCTTTCGCTTAGGTTCGTCTTGCGACGATCCAAGAATTTCACCTCTAACGTCGCAATACGAATGCCCCCGTTTGTCCCTGTTAATCATTACCTCGGGTTCCGAAAACCAACAAAATAGAACCGAGGTCCTATTCCATTATTCCATGCACACAATATTCAGGCGAAACACTGCCTGCTTTGAGCACTCTAATTTGTTCAAAGTAAACGTGCCGGCCCACCTCGACACTCGGTGAAGAGCACCGCGGTAGGATTGCATCGGACCGCCGACGCGCGGGGCCCAAGCATGCACCCCGGGACGAAACACCCGCATCCAACCCGGCCTCCGCGAAGAGGTTACGAGAGGAGGGGCGAACGCCCGAGGGAAGGGGCTTGCCGCGGCCGACCGCATCCACCGGCAGGACGTCCGCACGGGCATGCCAGTTAGACACCGACGAACGGTGAACCGACAGCGTGGGACACAAGTCCAACTACGAGCTTTTTAACCGCAACAACTTTAATATACGCTATTGGAGCTGGAATTACCGCGGCTGCTGGCACCAGACTTGCCCTCCAATGGATACTCGTTAAAGGGTTTAAAGTGTTCTCATTCCGATTACGGGGCCTCGGATGAGTCCCGTATCGTTATTTTTCGTCACTACCTCCCCGTGCCGGGAGTGGGTAATTTGCGCGCCTGCTGCCTTCCTTGGATGTGGTAGCCGTTTCTCAGGCTCCCTCTCCGGAATCGAACCCTGATTCCCCGTTACCCGTTACAACCATGGTAGGCGCAGAACCTACCATCGACAGTTGATAAGGCAGACATTTGAAAGATGCGTCGCCGGTACGGAGACCGTGCGATCAGCACAAAGTTATCCAGAGTCACCAAAGCAAACGGACGCAGACGAGCCACGCCGATTGGTTTTGATCTAATAAAAGCATCCCTCCCATTTCTGGTCGGGACTCAGTTCAGCATGTATTAGCTCTAGAATTACCACAGTTATCCAAGTCATGTGGTACGATCTAAGGAACCATAACTGATTTAATGAGCCATTCGCGGTTTCACCTTATTTTGGCTTGCACTTAGACATGCATGGCTTAATCTTTGAGACAAGCATATGACTACTGGCAGGATCAACCAGGGAGCTGCTAGCAGCTTTTTTTTTCGTTCGGAGGAACCTCCCGGGTCCGCAGAGCACCGGGTCCGAATCTTATGATGTACATTTTTTTTTCCTTCTGTATCAACAAGTACGGGGGCGACTTCCCAATATCGACACCCGCTTTGCAATTGCAAAGTCTTTCCTTCCATCTCTAATTAATTTTCCTAGGGAGTAGGCGAGGCCAAACTTCCAAGGCTTTCACTGGCGAATATATCGCGCTCTTAGAAACTCGCATGGTACTTGGCGAGTGGATTTCAAATTATATGATCGGTGCCCACATTCGGGCGCGGCCCACTGCGGGAGCAGACCGTTGGCCCGTGGGCTCGCTGTGAACTAATTTGCCCACTGGTCCGAAAAGTATTCATTTCTAAACACCTTTGGCCAGGGCTGAAGACCGCGACTAACCCCTTTGAAACTTGTCTCTCAGGGAGCTGCGATCCATCAAACATTTCATTGTTAACAGAGGGGAACCATTACTTGGTTAAGACGATAGGACACGCGTTCCCCACCATTTCGCATCCAATCGAATTGCCGCACAAGAGCTCGTTACCTGAGAAAGGTATAGCATTGGCTCGCAGCTAGTGTATTGCAGTTCAGACAGATAGGCCACTTTAGATAGTTCTTAGTGTTCACAGTTATCACCAAGACTAGACCCATATGGATTTAATTCTTCAAGGAGCAGCGGTCCACCAATAAGAGAGATGAAGACATGTTTTCGGATGGCCACAACGCCCCCTCGCCACCCAAATGTGCATGTTTTAAGTGTACATTGGGAGTCGACGGAACATCGGGAGTCCGCTTGCTTTCTCCGGATCAGCTGCCACCCCCCTGATCTACCAGATAGACAAGAACATGTCTTCTCCACCAATCTCATCCACCGAAGCTCCGATCATGGCTTCTTCTACCTTTATACTGATATACCCCCACGGAGCAACATGCGGGCAAGGGAACTCTTGCTACCCTTCAGTAAAGCAGGTATCTCTTATAGATGGTGACTGCACCTTGGCCAGGATTGAAGACCGCGACTAACCCCTTTGAAACTTGTCTCTCAGGGAGCTGCGATCCATCAAACATTTCATTGTTAACAGAGGGGAACCATTACTTGGTTAAGACGATAGGACACGCGTTCCCCACCATTTCGCATCCAATCGAATTGCCGCACAAGAGCTCGTTACCTAAGAAAGGTATAGCATTGGCTCGCAGCTAGTGTATTGCAGTTCAGACAGATAGGCCACTTTAGATAGTTCTTAGTGTTCACAGTTATCACCAAGACTAGACCCATATGGAATTAATTCTTCAAGGAGCAGCGGTCCACCAATAAGAGAGATGAAGACATGTTTTCGGATGGCCACAACGCCCCCTCGCCACCCAAATGTGCATGTTTCAAGTGTACATTGGGAGTCGACGGAACATCGGGAGTCCGCTTGCTTTCTCCGGATCAGCTGCCACCCCCCTGATCTACCAGATAGACAAGAACATGTCTTCTCCGCCAATCTCATCCACCGAAGCTCCGATCATGGCTTCTTCTACCTTTATACTGATATACCCCCACGGAGCAACATGCGGGCAAGGGAACTCTTGCTACCCTTCAGTAAAGCAGGTATCTCTTATAGATGGTGACTGCACCTTGGCCAGGATTGAAGACCGCGACTAACCCCTTTGAAACTTGTCTCTCAGGGAGCTGCGATCCATCAAACATTTCATTGTTAACAGAGGGGAACCATTACTTGGTTAAGACGACCGGACACGCGTTCCCCACCATTTCGCATCCAATCGAATCGCCGCACAAGAGCTCGTTACCTGAGAAAGGTATAGCATTGGCTCGCAGCTTGTGTATTGCAGTTCAGACAGATAGGCCACTTTAGATAGTTCTTCGTGTTCACAGTTAAGACCACGGCTAGACCCATATGGAATTAATTCTTCAAGGAGCAGCGGTACACCAAGCATTTCATTGTGTACTAGAAAGCACCTCTACCATGTAACAAACATACGACCACCAAATTTCTGCTTACTTCCCCCAGCGGATAGTATTTGCTAGTATCATCCACAAAGTAAATCAATTTTTTCAATGTACCGCTTCTTGGGGGAACTGGGCATGAATCAATCAAGCATTTTGAGGTAGCATGTCCGCTTCACCGCGAGGTGCTCTGAATACCATTATACATTCTTTTTCATCATCCACTTTCAGACCACTACAAGACCCATACTGAATTAATTCCTCAAGGAGCTGCAGTCCACAAAACATTTTACTGTGTACTAGAGGGCACCTCCACCATGTAACAGAAAACATACAACCTTCTTAATTTAATTCTGCATTGTTTCCCAGACGATTTGTTAGCCATACAACAGTACCATCCACAGTAATTCACCTCTTTGAAATCCAATGCATTGTAGAGAAACTGAGGTGGTAGCATTCAAACCGTTCTGTAATGTTAATTCTGCTTCATAGAAAGGTGCTACAGGTTCCACAATAATTAATTGGATATTTTTGCAATATATATAGGGCGAGAAAACTCGGGGGGACTCCCTTTTCATTTATGTACATATTCTTTCCATATTGCAAATAATTCCAATTTTTCCCGATTGCATGTCCCCCTAATATACCCAAAATGGGCCTATCGATGGGTTCACAAAGGTACCCAAAATATGAGATTTTGACTGAAAGAGGCTGGCTAACTTCCGGGAACATGATCATAGGAAATAGGTCAAAATCCCGAATCGCAGTTGTTTACGAACAACCACGAACGGAGACTTAAAATAACCTATAAGGCTGGAATTCATGGGGCCTGTATAACAGGCATTTACACAGACTCTCGGGAGGGAGGGCTCTGTGGCCGGGAGAATTTTCTGGCTCCCCGCCCGAAACTTTTCAGAGTCCCTAATGCCTGCTTGAATGTGAATAAGCAGAGCCCGGTAGCTGATATTTTGCCGGGGTGTGGAGGCCCCGGTCGCCGCCAAATTCCTCTGGTCACAGCTTGTGTTAATACACATGTTAATTTTACATGCAAACCACCAATGACAATTTTCCTCGGCCGCGGAGGCCTCGGTCGCCGCCAGAATTTTCTGGTTCCCGCTCAATATATTGCAGAGTCCTGCAGGCCTGCTTCTGTAGGAATATGCAGAGCCCGGTAGCTGATATTTTGCCGGGGTGAGGAGGCCTCGGTCGCCGCCAAATTCCTCTCATCCCAGCTTGTGTTAATACACATGTTAATTTTACATGCAAAACCACCAATTACCATTTCCTCGGCCGCGGAGGCCTCGGTCGCCGGGAGATTTTCCTGGCTCCCCGCTCAATATACTGCACAGTCCCGCAGGCCTGTCTCCAGTGGAATACACACAGTCCGAGAGCCGAAAATTTGCCGGGGTGTGGAGGCCTCGGTCGCCAACAGATTGCCATAGGCTCTGGCTGCAATATTTACCGTGTATTTTTTCCCTCCAGAGACACCACTACACCCTATATAACCCAAAATGGGCCTTGACGCGTGTACACGCGGAGCCCGAGCGCCGAGAGTTCTCCCGGCCGCGGAGGCCTCGGTCGCCGGGAGAATTTCAACGGCCCCTGCTCGAAATTTTTCTAAGTCCAGAATGCCTGCTTCTCCCAGCCTGTGTTAATACACATGTTAATTTAACATGTAAAATCACCAAGGACCATTTCCTCGGCCGCGGAGGCCTCGGTCACCGCCAGAATTTTCTGGCTGCCCGCTCCCCATGGGTAGACGCGCTGCCCAAGCGCCGAGAGTTCTCCCGGCCGCGGAGGCCTCGGTCGCCGGGAGAATTTCTCCGGCCCCTGCTCGAAATTTTTCAAAGTCCAGAATGCCTGCTTCTCCCAGCATGTGTTAATACACATGTTAATTTAACATGTAATATTACCAATGACCTTTTCCTCGGCCGCGGAGGCCTCGGTCGCCGCCAGAATTTTCTGGCTGCCCGCTCCCCATGGGTAGACGCGGAGCCCGAGCGCCGAGAGTTCTCCCGGCCGCGGAGGCCTCGGTCGCCGGGAGAATTTCTCCGGCCCCTGCTCGAAATTTTTCAAAGTCCAGAATGCCTAGTTCTCCCAGCCTGTGTTAATACACATGTTAATTTAACATGTAAAATTACCAAGGATTATTATCCCGGCCGCAGAGGCCTCGGTCGCCGCCAGAAATTTCTGGCTCCCCGCTCAATGTATTGCAGAGTCCCGCAGGCTTGCTTCTCCAAGCCTGTGTTAATACACATGTTAATTTAACATGTAAAATTACAGAGGATTATTTCCCCGGCCGCGGAGGCCTCGGTCGCCGCCAGAATTTTCTGGCTGCCCGCTCAATGTATTGCAGAGTCCCGCAGGCTTGCTTCTCCAAGCCTGTGTTAATACACATGTTAATTTAACATGCAAAATCACCAATGACAAATTCCTCGGCCGCGGAGGCCTCGATCGCCGGGAAAATGTTCTGGCTCCCTGCTCGAATTTTTTTTCTAAGTCCCGATTCGCTATTACAGGCTGGCGCACGGAGTCCGAGGGGCGTAAATATGCCGGGTAGTGGTGCCTTCCGTCGCCGAGACATTTTACAATTGCCTGGGAGCAGTATTTAACATGTTAATTTTTTCCCCTCGTGACACCACTACCCCCTATATAACGCAAAATGGGCCTTGCCAAGGGGGCGCGCAACGCCCGAGCGCGGGCGTTTTTCCCGGCCGCCGAGACCTCCATCGCCGGGAGAATGTCTTCAGCTATTTGCTAGATTTCCCGATTCGCCCCGCACGACAAACAACCACGAACGAGGTGGTTTTCGAGAGTTCTCCCGGCCGCGGAGGCCTCGGTCGCAGGGAGAATTTCCCTGGCCCCTGCTCGAAATTTTTCTAAGTCCAGAATGCCTGCATCTCCCAGCCTGTGTTAAAACACATGTTAATTTAACATGTAAAATTACCAATGACCATTTCCTCGGCCGCAGAGGCCTCGGTCGCAGCCAGAATTTTCTGGCTCCCTGCTCAATATATTGCAGAGTCCCGCATGCTTGCTTCTCCAAGCCTGTGTTAATACACATGTTAATTTAACATGTAAAATTACCGAGGATTATTTCCCCGGCCGCGGAGGCCTCGGTCGCCGCCAGAAATTTCTGGCTCCCCGCTCAATATATTGCAGCGACCCGCAGGCTTGCTTCTCCCAGCCTGTGTTAATACACATGTTAATTTAACATGTAAAATCACCAAGGACCATTTCCTCGGCCGCGGAGGCCTCGGTCGCCGCCAGAATTTTCTGGCTGCCCGCTCCCCATGTGTAGACGCGGAGCCCGAGCGCCGAGAGTTCTCCCGGCCGCGGAGGCCTCGTAGCCGGGAGAATTTCTCGGGCCCCTGCTCGAAATTTTTCTAAGTCCAGAATGCCTGCTTCTCCCAGCCTGTGTTAATACACATGTTAATTTAACATGTAATTTTACCAATGACCTTTTCCTCGGCCGCGGAGGCCTCGGTCGCCGCCAGAATTTTCTGGCTCCCGGCTCAATATATTACAGAGTCCCGCAGGCCTGTCTCCAGTGGAATACACACAGTCCGAGAGCCGAAAATTTGCCGGGGTGTGGAGGCCTCGGTCGCCAACAGATTGCCATAGGCTCTGGCTGCAATATTTACCGTGTATTTTTTCCCTCCAGAGACACCACTACCCCCTATAAAACCCAAAATAGGCCTTGCGGTGGGTACACGCAGAGCCCGAGCGCCGAAGTTCTCCCGGCCGCGGAGGCCTCGGTCGCCGGAGAGAATTTCTCCGGCCCCTGCTCGAAATTTTTCAAAGTCCAGAATGCCTGCTTCTCCCAGCCTGTGTTAATACACATGTTAATTTAACATGTTAAATTATCGAGGATTATTTCCCCGGCCGTGGAGGCCTCGGTCGCCGCCAGAATTTTCTGGCTCCCCGCTCAATATATTGCAGAGTCCCGCAGGCTTGCTTCTCCCAGCCTGTGTTAATACACATGTTAATTTAACATGTAAAATCACCGAGGACCATTTCCTCGGCCGCGGAGGCCTCGGTCGCCGCCAGAATTTTCTGGCTCACCTCTCAATGTATTGCAGAGTCCCGCAGGCTTGGTTCTCCAAGCCTGTGTTAATACACATGTTAATTTAACATGTAAAATTACCGAGGATTATTTCCCCGGCCGCGGAGGCCTCGGTCGCCGCCAGAATTTTCTGGCTCCCCGCTCAATGTATTGCAGAGTCCCGCAGGCTTGGTTCTCCAAGCCTGTGTTAATACACATGTTAATTTAACATGTAAAATTACCGAGGATTATTTCCCCGGCCACGGAGGCCTCGGTCGCCGACAGAATTGTCTGGCTCCCTGCTCGAATTTTTTCTAAGTCCCGATTCGCTATTACAGGCTGGCGCACGGAGTCAGAGGGGCGGGAATTCGCCGGGTAGTGGTGCCTTCCGTCGCCGAGACATTTTTCTATTGCCTGGAAGCTGTATTTAACATGTTAATTTTTTCCCCCTCGGGACACCACTACCCCCTATATAACCCAACATGGGCCTTGCCGCGGGTACACGCGGAGCCCGAGCGCCGAGTGTTCTCCCGGCCGCGGAGGCCTCGGTCGCCGGGAGAATTTCTCCGGCCCCTGCTCGAAATTTTTCAAAGTCCAGAATGCCTGCTTCTCCCAGCCTGTGTTAATACACATGTTAATTTAACATGTTAAATTACCGAGGATTATTTCCCCGGCCGTGGAGGCCTCGGTCGCCGCCAGAATTTTCTGGCTCCCCGCTCAATATATTGCAGAGTCCCGCAGGCTTGCTTTTCCCAGCCTGTGTTAATACACATGTTAATTTAACATGTAAAATTACCAATGACCATTTCCTCGGCCGCAGAGGCCTCGGTCGCCGCCAGAATTTTCTGGCTCCCCGCTCAATGTATTGCAGAGTCCCGCAGGCATGCTTCTCCAAGCCTGTGTTAATACACATGTTAATTTAACATGTTAAATTACCGAGGATTATTTCCCCGGCCGTGGAGGCCTCGGTCGCCGCCAGAATTTTCTGGCTCCCCGCTCAATATATTGCAGAGTCCCGCAGGCTTGCTTTTCCCAGCCTGTGTTAATACACATGTTAATTTAACATGTAAAATCACCAAGGACCATTTCCTCGGCCGCGGAGGCCTCGGTCGCCGCCAGAATTTTCTGGCTTCCCGCTCCCCATGGGTAGACGCGGAGCCCGAGCGCCGAGAGTTCTCCCGGCCGCGGAGGCCTCGGTCGCCGGGAGAATTTCTCCGGCCCCTGCTCGAAATTTTTCAAAGTCTAGAATGCCTAGTTCTCCCAGCCTGTGTTAATACACATGTTAATTTAACATGTAAAATTACCAAGGATTATTATCCCGGCCGCAGAGGCCTCGGTCGCCGCCAGAAATTTCTGGCTCCCCGCTCAATGTATTGCAGCGTCCCGCAGGCTTGCTTCTCCAAGCCTGTGTTAATACACATGTTAATTTAACATGTAAAATTACAGAGGATTATTTCCCCGGCCGCGGAGGCCTCGGTCGCCGCCAGAATTTTCTGGCTGCCCGCTCAATGTATTGCAGAGTCCCGCAGGCTTGCTTCTCCAAGCCTGTGTTAATACACATGTTAATTTAACATGCAAAATCACCAATGACAAATTCCTCGGCCGCGGAGGCCTCGATCGCCGGGAAAATGTTCTGGCTCCCTGCTCGAATTTTTTTTCTAAGTCCCGATTCGCTATTACAGGCTGGCGCACGGAGTCCGAGGGGCGTAAATATGCCGGGTAGTGGTGCCTTCCGTCGCCGAGACATTTTACAATTGCCTGGGAGCAGTATTTAACATGTTAATTTTTTCCCCTCGGGACACCACTACCCCCTATATAACCCAAAATGGGCCTTGCCAAGGGGGCGCGCAACGCCCGAGCGCGGGCGTTTTTCCCGGCCGCCGAGGCCTCCATCGCCGGGAGAATGTCTTCAGCTATTTGCTAGATTTCCCGATTCGCCCCGCACGGCAAACAACCACGAACGAGGTGGTTTTCGAGAGTTCTCCCGGCCGCGGAGGCCTCGGTCGCCGGGAGAATTTCTCGGGCCCCTGCTCGAAATTTTTCTAAGTCCAGAATGCCTGCATCTCCCAGCCTGTGTTAAAACACATGTTAATTTAACATGTAAAATTACCAATGACCATTTCCTCGGCCGCAGAGGCCTCGGTCGCAGCCAGAATTTTCTGGCTCCCTGCTCAATATATTGCAGAGTCCCGCATGCTTGCTTCTCCCAGCCTGTGTTAATACACATGGTTATTTAACATGTAAAATTACCGAGGATTATTTCCCTGGCCGCAGAGGCCGCGGTCGCCGCCAGAATTTTCTGGCTCCCCGCTCAATGTATTGCAGAGTCCCGCAGGCTTGCTTCTCCAAGCCTGTGTTAATACACATGTTAATTTAACATGTAAAATTACCGAGGATTATTTCCCCGGCCGCGGAGGCCTCGGTCGCCGCCAGAATTTTCTGGCTCCCCGCTCAATATATTGCAGCGACCCGCAGGCTTGCTTCTCCCAGCCTGTGTTAATACACATGTTAATTTAACATGTAAAATTACCGAGGATTATTTCCCCGGCCGCGGAGGCTTCGGTCGCCGCCAGAATTTTCTGGCTCCCGGCTCAATATATTACAGAGTCCCGCAGGCCTGTCTCCAGTGGAATACACACAGTCCGAGAGCCGAAAATTTGCCGGGGTGTGGAGGCCTCGGTCGCCAACAGATTGCCATAGGCTCTGGCTGCAATATTTACCGTGTATTTTTTCCCTCCAGAGACACCACTACCCCCTATATAACCCAAAATGGGCCTTGCGGCGTGTACACGCGGAGCCCGAGCGCCGAAGTTCTCCCGGCCGCGGAGGCCTCGGTCGCCGGGAGAATTTCTCCGGCCCCTGCTCGAAATTTTTCAAAGTCCAGAATGCCTGCTTCTCCCAGCCTGTGTTAATACACATGTTAATTTAACATGTAAAATTACCGAGGATTATTTCCCCGGCCGCGGAGGCCTCGGTCGCCGCCAGAATTTTCTGGCTCCCCGCTCAATGTATTGCAGAGTCCCGCAGGCTTGCTTCTCCCAGCCTGTGTTAATACACATGTTAATTTAACATGTAAAATCATTGAGGACCATTTCCTCGGCCGCGGAGGCCTCGGTCGCCGCCAGAATTTTCTGGCTCCCCGCTCAATGTATTGCAGAGTCCCGCAGGCTTGCTTCTCCCAGCCTGTGTTAATACACATGTTAATTTAACATGTAAAATCAACAAGGACCATTTCCTCGGCCGCGGAGGCCTCGGTCGCCGCCAGAATTTTCTGGCTGCCCGCTCCCCATTGGTAGACGCGGAGCCCGAGCGCCGAGAGTTCTCCCGGCCGCGGAGGCCTCGGTCGCCGGGAGAATTTCTCCGGCCCCTGCTCGAAATTTTTCAAAGTCCAGAATGCCTGCTTCTCCCAGCATGTGTTAATACACATGTTAATTTAACATGTAATATTACCAATGACCTTTTCCTCGTCCGCGGAGGCCTCGGTCGCCGCCAGAATTTTCTGGCTGCCCGCTCCCCATGGGTAGACGCGCTGCCCGAGCGCCGAGATTTCTCCCGGCCGCGGAGGCCTCTGTCGCCGGGAGAATTTCTCTGGCCCCTGCTCGAAATTTTTCAAAGTCCAGAATGCCTAGTTCTCCCAGCCTGTGTTAATACACATGTTAATTTAACATGTAAAATTACCAAGGATTATTATCCCGGCCGCAGAGGCCTCGGTCGCCGCCAGAAATTTCTGGCTCCCCGCTCAATGTATTGCAGAGACCCGCAGGCTTGCTTCTCCAAGCCTGTGTTAATACACATGTTAATTTAACATGTAAAATTACCGAGGATTATTTCCCCGGCCGCGGAGGCCTCGATCGCCGCCAGAAATTTCTGGCTCCCCGCTCAATATATTGCAGCGACCCGCAGGCTTGCTTCTCCCAGCCTGTGTTAATACACATGTTAATTTAACATGTAAAATCACCAAGGACCATTTCCTCGGCCGCGGAGGCCTCGGTCGCCGCCAGAATTTTCTGGCTGCCCGCTCCCCATGTGTAGACGCGGAGCCCGAGCGCCGAGAGTTCTCCCGGCCGCGGAGGCCTCGGTCGCCGCCAGAATTTTCTGGCTCCCCGCTCAATGTATTGCAGAGTCCCGCAGGCTTGCTTCTCCAAGCCTGTGTTAATACACATGTTAATTTAACATGCAAAATCACCAATGACAATTTCCTCGGCCGCGGAGGCCTCCATCGCCGGGAGAATTTTCTGGCTCTCTGCTCGAATTTTTTCTAAGTCCCGATTCGCTATTACAGGCTGGCGCACGGAGTCCGAGGGGCGGAAATATGCCGGGTAGTGGTGCCTTCCGTCGCCGAGACATTTTACAATTGCCTGGGAGCAGTATTTAACATGTTAATTTTTTCCCCCTCGGGACACCACTACCCCCTATATAACCCAAAATGGGCCATGCAATGGGTGCCCACAACGCCCGAGCGCGGGCATTTTTCCCGGGCGCCGAGGCCTCGATCGCCGGGAGAATGTCTCCAGCTATTTGCATGATGTCCCGATTCGCCCCACAAGGCGAACAACCACGAACGAGGTGGTTTTCGTTCGTGGTTGTTTTCGTTCGTGGTTGTTTACTGTTCGTGGTTGTTTTCATTCGTGGTTGTTGTGCGTTCGTGGTTGTTGTCGTTCGGGGTTGTTTTCCGTTCGTGGTTGTTGTCGTTCGTGGTTGTTGTCGTTCGTGGTTGTTGTCGTTCGTGGTTGTTTTCCGTTCGTGGTTGTTTTACGTTCGTGGTTGTTTTCGAGGCAATTGGTACTTTGAAAATTTCAATCGGTTAGCTAGAAAAAATTCTCCCGGCGGTGATTGCCTTGATCGCCGGGAGAATTTTCTGGCTCCCCGATAAAATTTTTTCCAAGTCCCGATTCGCTCTTACTAGCTGGCGCACGGAGTCCGAGGGGCGGGAATTCGCCGGGTAGTGGTGTGTTCCGTCGCCGAGACATTTTCCTATTGCCTGGAAGCAGTATTTAACATGTTAATTTTTTCCCCCTCGGGACACCACTACCCCCTATATAACACAAAATGGGCCTTGCCGCGGGTACACCCGGAGCCCGAGCGCCGAGAGTTCTCCCGGCCGCAGAGGCCTCGGTCGCCGGGAGATTTTCTCCGGCCCCTGCTCGAAATTTTCCAAAGTCCAGAATGCCTGCTTCTCCCAGCCTGTGTTAATACACATGTTAATTTAACATGTAAAATCACCAAGGACCATTTCCTCGGCCGCGGAGGCCTCGGTCGCCGCCAGAATTTTCTGGCTGCCCGCTCCCCAAGGGTAGACGCGGAGCCCGAGCGCCGAGAGTTCTCCCGGCCGCGGAGGCCTCGGTCGCCGGGAGAATTTCTCCGGCCCCTGCTCGAAATTTTTCAAAGTCCAGAATGCCTGCTTCTCCCAGCATGTGTTAATACACATGTTAATTTAACATGTAATATTACCAATGACCTTTTCCTCGGCCGCGGAGGCCTCGGTCGCCGCCAGAATTTTCTGGCTGCCCGCTCCCCATGGGTAGACGCGGAGCCCGAGCGCCGAGAGTTCTCCCGGCCGCGGAGGCCTCGGTCGCCGGGAGAATTTCTCCGGCCCCTGCTCGAAATTTTTCAAAGTCCAGAATGCCTAGTTCTCCCAGCCTGTGTTAATACACATGTTAATTTAACATGTAAAATTACCAAGGATTATTATCCCGGCCGCAGAGGCCTCGGTCGCCGCCAGAAATTTCTGGCTCCCCGCTCAATGTATTGCAGAGTCCCGCAGGCTTGCTTCTCCAAGCCTGTGTTAATACACATGTTAATTTAACATGTAAAATTACAGAGGATTATTTCCCCGGCCGCGGAGGCCACGGTCGCCGCCAGAATTTTCTGGCTGCCCGCTCAATGTATTGCAGAGTCCCGCAGGCTTGCTTCTCCAAGCCTGTGTTAATACACATGTTAATTTAACATGCAAAATCACCAATGACAAATTCCTCGGCCGCGGAGGCCTCGATCGCCGGGAAAATGTTCTGGCTCCCTGCTCGAATTTTTTTTCTAAGTCCCGATTCGCTATTACAGGCTGGCGCACGGAGTCCGAGGGGCGTAAATATGCCGGGTAGTGGTGCCTTCCGTCGCCGAGACATTTTACAATTGCCTGGGAGCAGTATTTAACATGTTAATTTTTTCCCCTCGGGACACCACTACCCCCTATATAACCCAAAATGGGCCTTGCCAAGGGGGCGCGCAACGCCCGAGCGCGGGCGTTTTTCCCGGCCGCCGAGGCCTCCATCGCCGGGAGAATGTCTTCAGCTATTTGCTAGATTTCCCGATTCGCCCCGCACGGCAAACAACCACGAACGAGGTGGTTTTCGAGAGTTCTCCCGGCCGCAGAGGCCTCGGTCGCCGGGAGAATTTCTCGGGCCCCTGCTCGAAATTTTTCTAAGTCCAGAATGCCTGCATCTCCCAGCCTGTGTTAAAACACATGTTAATTTAACATGTAAAATTACCAATGACCATTTCCTCGGCCGCAGAGGCCTCGGTCGCAGCCAGAATTTTCTGGCTCCCTGCTCAATATATTGCAGAGTCCCGCATGCTTGCTTCTCCCAGCCTGTGTTAATACACATGGTTATTTAACATGTAAAATTACCGAGGATTATTTCCCTGGCCGCAGAGGCCGCGGTCGCCGCCAGAATTTTCTGGCTCCCCGCTCAATGTATTGCAGAGTCCCGCAGGCTTGCTTCTCCAAGCCTGTGTTAATACACATGTTAATTTAACATGTAAAATTACCGAGGATTATTTCCCCGGCCGCGGAGGCCTCGGTCGCCGCCAGAATTTTCTGGCTCCCCGCTCAATATATTGCAGCGACCCGCAGGCTTGCTTCTCCCAGCCTGTGTTAATACACATGTTAATTTAACATGTAAAATTACCGAGGATTATTTCCCCGGCCGCGGAGGCCTCGGTCGCCGCCAGAATTTTCTGGCTCCCGGCTCAATATATTACAGAGTCCCGCAGGCCTGTCTCCAGTGGAATACACACAGTCCGAGAGCCGAAAATTTGCCGGCGTGTGGAGGCCTCGGTCGCCAACAGATTGCCATAGGCTCTGGCTGCAATATTTACCGTGTATTTTTTCCCTCCAGAGACACCACTACCCCCTATATAACCCAAAATGGGCCTTGCGGCGGGTACACGCGGAGCCCGAGCGCCGAAGTTCTCCCGGCCGCGGAGGCCTCGGTCGCCGGGAGAATTTCTCCGGCCCCTGCTCGAAATTTTTCAAAGTCCAGAATGCCTGCTTCTCCCAGCCTGTGTTAATACACATGTTAATTTAACATGTAAAATTACCGAGGATTATTTCCCCGGCCGCGGAGGCCTCGGTCGCCGCCAGAATTTTCTGGCTCCCCGCTCAATGTATTGCAGAGTCCCGCAGGCTTGCTTCTCCCAGCCTGTGTTAATACACATGATAATTTAACATGTAAAATCATTGAGGACCATTTCCTCGGCCGCGGAGGCCTCGGTCGCCGCCAGAATTTTCTGGCTCCCCGCTCAATGTATTGCAGAGTCCCGCAGGCTTGCTTCTCCCAGCCTGTGTTAATACACATGTTAATTTAACATGTAAAATCAACAAGGACCATTTCCTCGGCCGCGGAGGCCTCGGTCGCCGCCAGAATTTTCTGGCTGCCCGCTCCCCATTGGTAGACGCGGAGCCCGAGCGCCGAGAGTTCTCCCGGCCGCGGAGGCCTCGGTCGCCGGGAGAATTTCTCCGGCCCCTGCTCGAAATTTTTCAAAGTCCAGAATGCCTGCTTCTCCCAGCATGTGTTAATACACATGTTAATTTAACATGTAATATTACCAATGACCTTTTCCTCGGCCGCGGAGGCCTCGGTCGCCGCCAGAATTTTCTGGCTGCCCGCTCCCCATGGGTAGACGCGCTGCCCGAGCGCCGAGAGTTCTCCCGGCCGCGGAGGCCTCGGTCGCCGGGAGAATTTCTCCGGCCCCTGCTCGAAATTTTTCAAAGTCCAGAATGCCTAGTTCTCCCAGCCTGTGTTAATACACATGTTAATTTAACATGTAAAATTACCAAGGATTATTATCCCGGCCGCAGAGGCCTCGGTCGCCGCCAGAAATTTCTGGCTCCCCGCTCAATGTATTGCAGAGTCCCGCAGGCTTGCTTCTCCAAGCCTGTGTTAATACACATGTTAATTTAACATGTAAAATTACCGAGGATTATTTCCCCGGCCGCGGAGGCCTCGGTCGCCGCCAGAAATTTCTGGCTCCCCGCTCAATATATTGCAGCGACCCGCAGGCTTGCTTCTCCCAGCCTGTGTTAATACACATGTTAATTTAACATGTAAAATCACCAAGGACCATTTCCTCGGCCGCGGAGGCCTCGGTCGCCGCCAGAATTTTCTGGCTGCCCGCTCCCCATGTGTAGACGCGGAGCCCGAGCGCCGAGAGTTCTCCCGGCCGCGGAGGCCTCGGTCGCCGCCAGAATTTTCTGGCTCCCCGCTCAATGTATTGCAGAGTCCCGCAGGCTTGCTTCTCCAAGCCTGTGTTAATACACATGTTAATTTAACATGCAAAATCACCAATGACAATTTCCTCGGCCGCGGAGGCCTCCATCGCCGGGAGAATTTTCTGGCTCTCTGCTCGAATTTTTTCTAAGTCCCGATTCGCTATTACAGGCTGGCGCACGGAGTCCGAGGGGCGGAAATATGCCGGGTAGTGGTGCCTTCCGTCGCCGAGACATTTTACAATTGCCTGGGAGCAGTATTTAACATGTTAATTTTTTCCCCCTCGGGACACCACTACCCCCTATATAACCCAAAATGGGCCATGCAATGGGTGCCCACAACGCCCGAGCGCGGGCATTTTTCCCGGGCGCCGAGGCCTCGATCGCCGGGAGAATGTCTCCAGCTATTTGCATGATGTCCCGATTCGCCCCACAAGGCGAACAACCACGAACGAGGTGGTTTTCGTTCGTGGTTGTTTTCGTTCGTGGTTGTTTACCGTTCGTGGTTGTTTTCATTCGTGGTTGTTGTGCGTTCGTGGTTGTTGTCGTTCGGGGTTGTTTTCCGTTCGTGGTTGTTGTCGTTCGTGGTTGTTGTCGTTCGTGGTTGTTGTCGTTCGTGGTTGTTTTCCGTTCGTGGTTGTTTTACGTTCGTGGTTGTTTTCGAGGCAATTGGTACTTTGAAAATTTCAATCGGTTAGCTAGAAAAAATTCTCCCGGCGGTGATTGCCTTGATCGCCGGGAGAATTTTCTGGCTCCCCGATAAAATTTTTTCCAAGTCCCGATTCGCTCTTACAAGCTGGCGCACGGAGTCCGAGGGGCGGGAATTCGCCGGGTAGTGGTGCGTTCCGTCGCCGAGACATTTTCCTATTGCCTGGAAGCAGTATTTAACATGTTAATTTTTTCCCCCTCGGGACACCACTACCCCCTATATAACACAAAATGGGCCTTGCCGCGGGTACACCCGGAGCCCGAGCGCCGAGAGTTCTCCCGGCCGCAGAGGCCTCGGTCGCCGGGAGAATTTCTCCGGCCCCTGCTCGAAATTTTCCAAAGTCCAGAATGCCTGCTTCTCCCAGCCTGTGTTAATACACATGTTAATTTAACATGTAAAATTACCAAGGACCATTTCCTCGGCCGCGGAGGCCTCGGTCGCCGCCAGAATTTTCTGGCTGCCCGCTCCCCATGGGTAGACGCGGAGCCCGAGCGCCGAGAGTTCTCCCGGCCGCGGAGGCCTCGGTCGCCGGGAGAATTTCTCCGGCCCCTGCTCGAAATTTTTCAAAGTCCAGAATGCCTGCTTCTCCCAGCATGTGTTAATACACATGTTAATTTAACATGTAATATTACCAATGACCTTTTCCTCGGCCGCGGAGGCCTCGGTCGCCGCCAGAATTTTCTGGCTGCCCGCTCCCCATGGGTAGACGCGGAGCCCGAGCGCCGAGAGTTCTCCCGGCCGCGGAGGCCTCGGTCGCCGGGAGAATTTCTCCGGCCCCTGCTCGAAATTTTTCAAAGTCCAGAATGCCTAGTTCTCCCAGCCTGTGTTAATACACATGTTAATTTAACATGTAAAATTAACAAGGATTATTATCCCGGCCGCAGAGGCCTCGGTCGCCGCCAGAAATTTCTGGCTCCCCGCTCAATGTATTGCAGAGTCCCGCAGGCTTGCTTCTCCAAGCCTGTGTTAATACACATGTTAATTTAACATGTAAAATTACAGAGGATTATTTCCCCGGCCGCGGAGGCCTCGGTCGCCGCCAGAATTTTCTGGCTGCCCGCTCAATGTATTGCAGAGTCCCGCAGGCTTGCTTCTCCAAGCCTGTGTTAATACACATGTTAATGTAACATGCAAAATCACCAATGACAAATTCCTCGGCCGCGGAGGCCTCGATCGCCGGGAAAATGTTCTGGGGCTCCCTGCTCGAATTTTTTTTCTAAGTCCCGATTCGCTATTACAGGCTGGCGCACGGAGTCCGAGGGGCGTAAATATGCCGGGTAGTGGTGCCTTCCGTCGCCGAGACATTTTACAATTGCCTGGGAGCAGTATTTAACATGTTAATTTTTTCCCCTCGGGACACCACTACCCCCTATATAACCCAAAATGGGCCTTGCCAAGGGGGCGCGCAACGCCCGAGCGCGGGCGTTTTTCCCGGCCGCCGAGGCCTCCATCGCCGGGAGAATGTCTTCAGCTATTTGCTAGATTTCCCGATTCGCCCCGCACGGCAAACAACCACGAACGAGGTGGTTTTCGAGAGTTCTTCCGGCCGCGGAGGCCTCGGCCGCCGGGAGAATTTCTCCGGCCCCTGTTCGAAATTTTTCTAAGACCAGAATGCCTGCATCTCCCAGCCTGTGTTAATACACATGTTAATTTAACATGTAAAATCACCAAGGACCATTTCCTCGGCCGCGGAGGCCTCGGTCGCCGCCAGAATTTTCTGGCTGCCCGCTCCCCATGGGTAGACGCGGAGCCCGAGCGCCGAGAGTTCTCCCGGCCGCGGAGGCCTCGGTCGCCGGGAGAATTTCTGCGGCCCCTGCTCGAAATTTTTCAAAGTCCAGAATGCCTGCTTCTCCCAGCATGTGTTAATACACATGTTAATTTAACATGTAATATTACCAATGACCTTTTCCTCGGCCGCGGAGGCCTCGGTCGCCGCCAGAATTTTCTGGCTGCCCGCTCCCCATGGGTAGACGCGGAGCCCGAGCGCCGAGAGTTCTCCCGGCCGCGGAGGCCTCGGTCGCCGGGAGAATTTCTCCGGCCCCTGCTCGAAATTTTTCAAAGTCCAGAATGCCTGCTTCTCCCAGCATGTGTTAATACACATGTTAATTTAACATGTAAAATTACCAAGGATTATTATCCCGGCCGCGGAGGCCTCGGTCGCCGCCAGAATTTTCTGGCTCCCCGCTCAATATATTGCAGAGTCCCGCAGGCTTGCTTCTCCCAGCCAGTGTTAATACACATGTTAATTTAACATGTAAAATCACCGATGACCATTTCCTCGGCCGCGGAGGTCTCGGTCACCGCCAGAATTTTCTGGCTCCCTGCTCGAATTTTTTCTAAGTCCCGATTCGCTATTATAGGCTGGCGCACGGATTCCGAGGGGCGGGAATTCGCCGGGTAGTGGTGCCTTCCGTCGCCGAGACATTTCTCTATTGCCTGGAAGCTGTATTTAACATGTTAATTTTTACCCCTCGGGACACCACTACCCCCTATATAACCCAAAATGGACCTTGCCGCGGGTACACGCGGAGCCCGAGCGCCGAGAGTTCTCCCGGCCGCGGAGGCCTCGGTCGCCGCCAGAATTTTCTGGCTCCCCGCTCAATGTATTGCAGAGTCCCGCAGGCTTGCTTCTCCAAGCCTGTGTTAATACACATGTTAATTTAACATGCAAAATCACCAATGACAATTTCCTCGGCCGCGGAGGCCTCCATCGCCGGGAGAATTTTCTGGCTCTCTGCTCGAATTTTTTCTAAGTCCCGATTCGCTATTACAGGCTGGCGCACGGAGTCCGAGGGGCGGAAATATGCCGGGTAGTGGTGCCTTCCGTCGCCGAGACATTTCTCTATTGCCTGGAAGCTGTATTTAACATGTTAATTTTTTCCCCTCGGGACACCACTACCCCCCTATATAACCCAAAATGGGCCTTGCCATGGGTGCGCGCAACGCCCAAACGCGCGCGTTTTTCCCGG
>NW_026962570.1:0-38375 GCF_032445375.1 Bacillus rossius redtenbacheri | reverse complement strand
ATTAGGCAGGCAATTATACAGGCAATTAGGCAGTTTTTAGGAAGGCAATTAGGCAGTTTATAAGGCAGGCAATTAGGCTGGCAATATGGCAGGCATTTAGACAGGCAGGCAATTAGGCAGGCAATTAGGCAGGCAATTAGGCAGGCAATTGGGCAGTTAATTAGGCAGGCAATTAGGCAGTTAATAAGGCAACAATTAGGCAGGCAATAAGACAGGCAATATGTCAGTTAATTAGGCAGGCAATTAGGCAGGCAATTAAGCGGGCAATTAGGCAGTTAATTAGGCAGGCATTAGGCAGTTTATTACGCAGATAATTAGGCAGGCAATTAGGCAGTCAATTAGGCAGGCAATTAGGCAGTAATTAGGCAGGCAATTAGGCAGTTAATTAGGCAGACAATTAGGCAGTTAATAAGGCATACAATTAAGCAGGCAATTAGATAGACAATTAGGCAGTTAATTAGGCACTTAATTAGGCAGGAAATTAGGTAGGCAATTAGGCAGTTTATTAAGCAGGCAATTAGGCAGGCAATTAGGCAGGCAATAAGGCAGGCAATTGGGAAGTTAATTAGGCAAGCAATAAGGCAGGCAATTAGGCAGGCAGTAAGGCAGTTAATTAGGCAGGCAATTAGGCAGTTAATAAGGCAGGCAATTGGGCAGTTAATTAGGCAGGCAATTAGGCAGTTAAGTAGGCATACAATAAGTCAGGCAATTAGACAGGCAATAAGGCAGGCAATTAGGCAGTTCATTAGGCACTAAATTAGGCAGGCAATTAGGCAGTTAATTAGGCAGGCAAATTAGCAGGTAATATTGCACTTTATTAGGCAGGCAATTTGGCAGTTAATTAGGCAGGCAATTAGTTAGTTAATAAGGCATACAATTAGGCAGGCAATAAGATAGACAATTAGGCAGTTAATTAGGCACTTAATTAGGCAGGAAATTAGGCAGGCAATTAGGCAGTTTATTAGGCTGGCAATTAGGCAGTTAATTAGGCAGGCAATTAGGCATATAATTAGCCAGGCATTTAGGCAGTTAAATAGGCAGGCATTCAGGCAAATAATTAGGCAGGCAATTAGGCAGTTAATTAGGGAGGCAATTAGGCAGGCAATTTAGCGGGTAATTAGGCAGTTAATTAGGTAAGTAATTATGCAGGCAATTAGGCAGGCAATTAGGCAGGCATTTAGGCAGGCAATTAGGCAGGCAATTAGGCAGATAATTAGGCAGGCAATATGGCAGTCAATTAGGCAGGTAATTAGGCAATAATTAGCCAGGAATTTAGGCAGTTAATTAGGCAGTTAATTAGGCAAGCAATTAGGCAGTTAATTAGGCAGGCAATTAGGCAGTTTATTAGGCTGGCAATTAGGCAGTTAATTAGGCAGGCAATTAGGCAGTTAATTAGGCAGTTAATTAGGCAGTTAATTAGGCAGGCAAATTGGCAGGTAATTTTGCACTTTATTAGGCAGGCAATTTGGCAGTTAATTAGGCAGGCAATTAGGCAGTTAATAAGGCATAAAATTAGGCAGGCAATAAGATAGACAATTAGGAAGTTAATTAGGCACTTAATTAGGCAGGCAATTAGGCAGTTAATTAGGCAGGCAATTAGGCATATAATTAGCCAGGCATTTAGGAAGTTAAATAGGCAGGCATTCAGGCAAATAATTAGGCAGGCAATTAGGCAGTTAATTAGGGAGGCAATTAGGCAGGCAATTTAGCGGGTAATTAGGCAGTTAATTAGGTAAGTAATTATGCAGGCAATTAGGCAGGCAATTAGGCAGGCATTTAGGCAGACAATTAGGCAGGCAATTAGGCAGATAATTAGGCAGGCAATTAGGCAGTCAATTAGGCAGGCAATTAGGCAATAATTAGCCAGGAAATTAGGCAGTTAATTAGGCAGTTAATTAGGCAGGCAATTAGGCATTTATTTAGGCAGGCAATTAGGCAGTTAATTAGGCAGTTTATTAGGCAGATAATTACGCAGGTAATTAGGCAGTTTTTTAGGCAGGCAATTAGGCAGTTAATTAGGCAGGCACTTAGGCAGGCAATTAGGCAGACTATTAGACAGGCAAACAATTAGGCAGGCAATTAGGCAGTCATTAAGATAAGCAATTAGGCAGGCAATATGCAGTTTATTAGACAGGCAATTAGGCAGGAAATAAGGCAGTTAATTAGGCAGGCAATTAGGCAGTTAATAAGGCACTTAATTAGGCAGGCAATTAGGCAGTTAATTAGGCATACAATAAGGTAGGCAATTATATAGGCAATTAGGCAGGCAATAAGGCAGTTAATTGGGCAGGCAATTAGGCAGGCAATTAGGCAGGCAATTAGACAGTTAATTAGGCAGGCAATCATGCAGTTAATTAGGCAGGCAATAAGGCAGTTAATTAGGCAGGCAATTAGGCGGTTAATTAGGCAGGCACTTGAGCAGGCAATTAGGCAGGATATTAGACAGGCAGACAATTAGGCAGGCAATTAGGCAGTTAATTAATCAGGAAATTAGGCAGGAAATTAGGCAGTTAATTAGGCACTTTATTAGGTTTGCAATTAGGCAGTTTATTAGGCAGGCAATTAGGCAGTTAATTAGGCAGGCAATTAGGCAGATAATTAGCCAGGCATTTAGGCAGTTAAATAGGCAGGCAATAAGGCAAATAATTAGGCAGGCAATTAGGCAGTTAATTAGGGAGGCAATTAGGCAGGCAATTTAGCGGGTAATTAGGCAGTTAATTAGGTAAGTAATTATGCAGGCAATTAGGCAGGCAATTAGGCAGGCAATTAGGCAGGCAATTAGGCAGGCAATTAGGCAGTAAATTAGGCAGATAATTAGGCAGGCAATTTGGCAGTCAATTAGGCAGGCAATAAGGCATTAATTAGGCAGGAAATTAGGCAGGAAATTAGGCAGTTAATTAGGCACTTGATTAGGTTTGCATATAGGCAGTTAATTAGGCAGGCAATTAGGCAGTTATTTAGGCAGTTTATTAGGCAGATAATTACGCAGGTAATTAGGCAGTTTATTAGGCAGGCAATTAGGCAGTTAATTAGGCAGGCACTTAGGCAGGCAATTAGGCAGACTATTAGACAGGCAAACAATTAGGCAGGCAATTAGGCAGTTACTAAGGCAGGCAATCAGGCAGTTAATTAGGCACTTAATTAGGCAGGCAATTAGGCAGTTAATTAGGCAGGCAATTAGGCAGTTAATTAGGCAGGCAAATTGGCAGGTAATATTGCACTTTATTAGGCAGGCAATTTGGCAGTTAATTAGGCAGGCAATTAGGCAGTTAATAAGGCAGGCAATTAGGCAGTTAATTAGGCAGGCAATTAGGCAGTTAATTAGGCACTTAATTAGGCAGGCAATTAGGCAGTAAATAGCAGGCAATTAGGCAGTTAATTAGCAGACAATTAGGCAGTTAATTAACATACAATTAGGCAGGCAATTAAACTGGCAATTAGGCAGTTAATTAGGCAGGCAATTAAGTAGGCAATTAGGCCGTTAATTAGGCAGGCACTTAGACAGGCAATTAGGCAGGAAATTAGACAGGCAGACAATTAGGCAGGCAATTAGGTAGTCAATTAGGCAGGCAATTAGGCATTCAATTAGGCAGGCAATTAGGCAGTAAATTAGGCAGGCAATTAAACAGTAAATTAGGCAGTTAATAAGGCAGGCAATTAGGCATTTACTTAGGCAGGCAATAAGGCAGGCAATTAGGCAGTTTATTAGGCAGATAATTACGCAGGTAATTAGGCAGTTTATTAGGCAGGCAATTAGGCAGTTAATTAGGCAGGCACTTAGGCAGGCAATTAGGCAGACTATTAGACAGGCAAACAATTAGGCAGGCAATTAGGCAGTTAATAAGGCAGGCAATTAGGCAGTTGATTAGGCACTTAATTAGGCAGGCAATTAGGTACTTAATTAGGCATACAATAAGGGAGGCAATTAGACAGGCAATTAGGCAGGCAGTAAGGCAGTTAATAAGCCAGGCAATTAGGCAGGCAATTAAGCTAACAAATAGGCAGTTAATTAGGCAGGCAATTAAGCTAACAATTAGGCAGTTATTTAGGCAGGCAATTAAGCTGGCAATTAGGCAGTTAATTAGACACCTAATTAGGCAGGCAATTAGGCAGACAATTAGGCAGTAATTAAGGCATACAATTAAGCAGGCAGTTAGATAGACAATTAGGCAGTTAATTAGGCACTTAATTAGGCAGGAAATTAGGTAGGCAATTAGGCAGTTTATTAGCAGGCAATTAGGCAGTTTATTAGGCAGGCACTTAGGCAGGCAATTAAGCAGGCAATTAGACAGGCAGACAATTAGGCACGCAATTACGCAAATAATTAGGCAGGCAATTAGGCAGATAATTAGGCACTTTATTAGGCAGGCAATTAGGCAGTTAATTAGGCACTTAATTAGGCAGACAATTAGGCAGGCAATTAGGCAGGCAATTAGGCAGGCAATTAGGCATGTAATTAGGCAGGTTATTAGGCAATTAAATAGGCAATTAATTAGGCAGGCAATTAGGCAAACAATTAGGCAAGCAATTAGGCAGGCAATTTGGCAGCAATTAGACAGGCAATTAGACAGGCAATTAGGCAGGCAATTATACAGGCAATTAGGCAGTTTTTAGGAAGACAATTAGGCAGTTTATAAGGCAGGCAATTAGGCTGGCAATAAGGCAGGCATTTAGACAGGCAGGCAATTAGGCAGGCAATTAGGCAGGCAGGCAATTAGGCAGGCAATTAGGCACGCAATTAGGCAGGCAATTAGGCAGGCAGGCAATAAGGCAGGCAGGCAATTAGGCAGGCCATTTGGCATTTAATTAGGGAGGCAATTAGGCAGTTATTTAGTCAGTTAATTAGACAGGCAACTAGGCAGTTATTTAGGCAGGCAATTAGGCAGTTAATTAGGTATACAATCAGGCAGGGAATCAGGCAGGCAATAAGGCAGTTAATTAAGCAGGCAATTAGGCAGGCAATTAAGCGGTCAATTAGGCAGTTAATTAGGCATACAATTAGGCAGTCATTTAGATAGGCAATTAGACAGGCAATAGGCAGTTTATTAGACAGGCAATTAGGAAGGCAATAAGGCAGTTAATTAGGCAGGCAATTAGGCAGTTAATTAGGCAGGCAATTAGGCAGTAAATTAGGCATACAATAAGGTAGGCAATTAGATAGGCAATTAGGCAGGCAATAAGGAAGTAATTAGGCAGGCAATTAGGCAGTTAATTGTGCAGGCAATTAGGCAGGCAATTAGACAGTTAATTAGGCAGGCTATCATACAGATAATTAGGCAGGCAATAAGGCAGTTAATTAGGCAGGCAATTAGGCGGTTAATTAGGCAGGCACTTAGGCAGGCAATTAGGCAGGATATTAGACAGGCAGACAATTAGGCAGGCAATTAGGCAGTTAATTAGGCAGGAAATTAGGCAGGAAATTAGGCAGTTAATTAGGCACTTTATTAGGTTTGCAATTAGGCAGTTAATTAGGCAGGCAATTAGGCAGTTAATTAGGCAGGCTATTAGGCAGTTAATTAGGCAGGCAAAGAGGCAGTTAATTAGGCAGGCTTTTAGGCAGGCAATTACGCAGGCAATTAGGCAGTTAATTAGGCAGGCATTTAGGCAGTTAATTAGGCAGGCAATTAGGCAGGCATTTTAGCGGGCAATTAGGTAGTTAATTAAGCAAGTAATTATGCAGGAAATTAGGCCTGGCAATTAGGCATTTATTTAGGCAGGCAACAAGGCAGGCAATTAGGCAGTTTATTAGGCAGATAATTACGCAGGTAATTAGGCAGTTTATTAGGCAGGCAATTAGGTCGTTAATTAGGCATACAATTAGGCAGGCATTTAGATAGGCAATTAGGCACTCAATAGGCAGTTAATTAGACAGGCAATTAGGCAGGCAAGTAGGCTGTTATTAGGTAGGCAGTTAGGAAGTTAGGCACTTAATTAGGCAGGCAATTAGGCAGTTAATTAGGCATACAATAAAGTAGGCAATTAGATAGGCAATTAGGCAGGCAATAAAGAAGTTAATTAGGCAGGCAATTAGGCAGTTAATTGGGCAGGCAATTTGGCAGGCAATTATACAGTTAATTAGGCAGGCAATCATGCAGTTAATTAGGCAGGCAATTAGACAGTTAATTAGGCAGGCAATAATGCAGTTAATTAGGCAGGCAATTAGGCAGTTAATAAGGCAGGCAATTAGCAGTTCATTAGGCAGGCAAATTGGCAGGCAATTAGACAGGCAATTAGACAGGTAATTAGGCAAGTAATTAGGCATTTAATTAGGCACGCAATCATGCAGTTAATTAGGCAGGCAATTAGACAGTTAATTAGGCAGGCAATCATGCAGTTAATTAAGCAGGCAAATAGGCAGTTAATAAGGCAGGCAATTAGGCAGTTAATTAGGCAGGCAAATTGGCAGGCAATCAGAGAGGCATTTAGGCAAGTAATTAGGTAGGAAATTAGGCAGTTAATTAGGCACTTAATAAGGTTTGCAATTAGACAGTTAGTTAGGCAGGCAGTTAGGCAGTTAATTAGGCAGACAATTAGGCAGTCAATTAGGCAGTTAATTTAGGCAGGCAATTAGGCAGTTATTTAGGCAGGCAATTAGGCAGGCAATTAGGCAGGAAATTAAGCAGTTTATTAGGCAGATAATTACGCAGGCAATTAGGGAGTTTATTAGGCAGGCAATTAAGCAGTTAATTAGGCAGGCAATTAGGAAGGCAATTAAGCTAACAATTAGGCAGTTAATTAGGCAGGCAATTAGGCAGTTTATTAAGCACTTAATTAGGCAGGCAATTAGGCAGTTAATTAGGCATACAATTAGGCAGGCAATTAGACAGGCAATAAGGCAGGAAATTAGACAGGCAGACAATTAGGCAGGCAATTAGGCAGTTAATTAGGCAGGCAATTAGGCAGTTAATTAGGCAGGCATTTAGGCTGTTAATTAGGCAGGCAATTAGGCAGTTAATTAGGCAGTTAATTAGGGAGGCAGTTAGGCAGGCAATTAAGCGGGCAATTAGGCAGTTAATTAGGCAGGCATTTAGGCAGTTAATTAGGCACTAATTAGGCAGGCTATTGGGCAGTTAATTAGGCATACAATTAGGCAGGCAATTAGACAGGCAATAAGGCTTAATTAGGCAGGCAATTAGATAGGCAATTAGGCAGGCAATAAGGCAGTTAATTAGGCAGGTAATTAAGGAGGTAATTAGGCGGGCAATTAGGCAGGCAATTAGGCAGGCAATTATGCAGGCAAAAAGGCAAGCAATTAGGCAGGCAGTTAGGCAGTTAATTAGGAAGGTAATTAGGCAGTTTATTAGGCAGGCAATTAGGCAGACAATAAGGCAGGCATTTAGACAGGCAGGCAAATAGGCAGGCAATTAGGCAGGCAGACAATTAGGCAGGCAATTAGGCAGGCAATAAGGCAGGCAATAGGGCAGTTAATTAGGCAGGCAATTAGGCAGGCAATTATGCAGTTAATATGCAGGCAATCTGGCAGTTAATTAAGCATACAATTAGGCAGGCAATTAGGCAGTTAATTAGGCAGGTAATTAGGCAGGCTCTTAGGCAGGCAATAAGGCAGGAAATTAGACAGGCAGACAATTAGGCAGGCAATTAGGCAGTTAATTAGGCAGGCAATTAGGCAGTTAATTAGGCAGGCATTTAGGCTGTTAATTAGGCAGGCAATTAGGCAGTTAATTAGGCAGTTAATTAGGGAGGCAGTTAGGCAGGCAATTAAGCGGGCAATTAGGCAGTTAATTAGGCAGGCAATTAGGCAGTTAATTAGGCAGTTAATTAGGCACTAATTAGGCAGGCTATTGGGTAGTTAATTAGGCATACAATTAGGCAGGCAATTAGACAGGCAATAAGGCTTAATTAGGCAGGCAATTAGATAGGCAATTAGGCAGGCAATAAGGCAGTTAATTAGGCAGGTAATTAAGGAGGTAATTAGGCGGGCAATTAGGAAGGCAATTAGGCAGGCAATTATGCAGGCAAAAAGGCAAGCAATTAGGCAGGCAGTTAGGCAGTTAATTAGGAAGGTAATTAGGCAGTTTATTAGGCAGGCAATTAGGCAGACAATAAGGCAGGCATTTAGACAGGCAGGCAAATAGGCAGGCAATTAGGCAGGCAGACAATTAGGCAGGCAATTAGGCAGGCAATAAGGCAGGCAATAGGGCAGTTAATTAGGCAGGCAATTAGGCAGGCAATTATGCAGTTAATATGCAGGCAATCTGGCAGTTAATTAAGCATACAATTAGGCAGGCAATTAGGCAGTTAATTAGGCACTTTATTAGGCAGGCAATTAGGCAGTTAATTAGGCAGGCAATTAGGTAGTTAATTTGGCTTACAATAAGGGAGGCAATTAGATAGGAAATTAGGCAGACAGTAAGGCAGTTAATTAGGTAGGCAATAAAGCTAACAATTAGGCAGTTAATTAGGCAGGCAATTAAGCTGGCAATTAGGCAGCTAATTAGTTACTTTATTAGGCAGGCAATTAGGCAGTTAATTAGGCAGGCAATAAGGCAGATAATAATGCATACAATTAGGCAGGCAATAAGATAGACAATTAGTCATTTAATTATGCACCTAATTAGGCAGGAAATTAGGCAGACAATTAGGTAGTTTATTAGGCAGGCAATTAGGCAGTTAATTAGGCAGGCACTTAGGCAGGCTTTAAGGCAGGCTATTAGACAGGCAAACAATTAGGCAGTCAATTAGGCAGGCAATTAGGCAGTTAATTAGGCACTAAATTAGGCAGGCAATTGGGCTGTTAATTAGGCAGGCAATTAGGCAGGCATTTAGGCAGTTAATTAACAAGGCAATAAGGCAGTTAATTAGGCAGTTCATTAGGCAGGCAATTAGGCAGGCAATTAGGCAGGTAATTAGGCAAGTAATTAGGCAGGCAATTAGGCAGGCAATAAGGCAGGCAATTAGGCAGTTAATAAGGTATATTATTAGGCAGGCAATTACATAGACTATTAGGCAGTTAATTAGGCAGTAAATTATTCAGGCAATTAGGCATTTATTTAGGCAGGCAATTAAGCAGGCAATTAGGCAGGTAATTAGGCAGTTTATTAGGCAGATAATTACGCAGGTAATTAGGCAGTTTATTAGGCAGGCAATTAGGCAGTTAGTTGGGCAGGCACTTAGGCAGGCAATTAGGCAGACTATTAGACAGGAAATTTGGCAGTTAATTAAGCACTTAATTAGGTTTGCATATAGGCAGTTAATTAGGCAGGTAATTAGGCAGTTAATTAGGCAGGCAATTAGGCATTTAATTAGGCAGGCAATTAGGCAGTTATTAGGCAGGCAATTAGGCAGTTATTTAGGCAGGCAATGAGTCAGGCACTTAGGCAGGCAATTAGGCAGACTATTAGACAGGCAAACAATTAGGCAGGCAATTAGGCAGGCAATTAGGCAGTTAATTAGGCAGGCAATTAGGCAGTTTATTAGGCAGTTAATTAGGCAGTTAATTAGGCAGGAAATTAGGCAGGCAATTAGGCAGTTAATTAGGCAGGCATTTAGGCAGTTAATTAGACAGTTAATTAGGGAGGCAATTAGGCAGGCAATGTAGCGTGCAATTAGGCAGTTAATTAGGCAAGTAATTATGCAGGCAATAAGGCAGGCATTTAGGCAGACAATTAGGCAGATATTTACGCAGGTAATTAGGCCGTTTATTAGGCAGGCAATTAGGCAGTTAATTAGGCAGGCACTTAGGCAGGACATTAGGCAGACTATTAGACAGGCAGACAATTAGGCAGGCAATTAGGCAGTTAATAAAACAGGCAATTAGCCAGTTAATTAGGCACTTAATTAGGCAGGCAATAAGGCAGGTAATTAGGCAGGCAATTAGGCAGGAAAATTCGCAGTTAATTAGCACTTAATTAGGTTTGCATATAGGCACTTAATTAGGCAGTTAATTAGGCAGTTAATTAGGCAGGTAATTAGGTAGTTAATAAGGCATACAATAAGGAAGGCAATTAGATAGGCAGTTAGGCAGGCAGTAAGGCAGTTAATTAGGCAGGCAATTAGCTAACAATTAGGCAGTTAATTAGGCAGGCAATTAAGCTGGCAATTAGGCAGTTAATTATGCACTTTATTAGGCAGGCAATTAGGCAGTTTTTAGGAAGGCAATTAGGCAGTTTATTAGGCAGGCAATTTGGCTGGCAATAAGGCTGGAATTAAGACAGGCAGGCAATTAGGCAGGCAGGCAATTAGGCAGGCAATTAGGCAGGCAAGCAATTAGGCAGGCAATAAGCAGGCAGGTTATTAGGCAGGCAGGCAATTAGGCAGGCAATTAGGCAGTTAATTAGGCAGTTAATAAGGCAGACAATTAGGCAGGCAATTAGGCAGGCAATTATACAGGCAATTAGGCAGTTTTTAGGAAGGCAATTAGGCAGTTTATAAGGCAGGCAATTAGGCTGGCAATAAGGCAGGCATTTAGACAGGCAGGCAATTAGGCAGGCAATTAGGCAGGCAATTAGGCAGGCAATTAGGCAGGTAGGCAATTAGGCAGGCAATTAGGCAGGCAGGCAATAAAGCAGGCAGGCAATTAGGCAAGCCATTTGACAGTTAATTAGGGAGGCAATTAGGCAGTTATTTAGTCAGTTAATTAGACAGGCAATTAGGCAGTTATTTAGGCAGGCAATTAGGCAGTTAATTAGGCATACAATCAAGCAGGCAATTAGGCAGGCAATAAGGCAGTTAATTAAGCAGGCAATTAGGCAGGCAATTAAGTGGTCAATTAGGCAGTTAATTAGGCATACAATTAGGCAGTCATTTAAATAGGCAATTAGGCAGGCAATAGGCAGTTTATTAGACAGGCAATTAGGCAGGCAATAAGGCAGTTAATTAGGCAGGCAATTAGGCAGTTAATTAGGTAGGCAATTAGGCAGTTAATTAGGCATACAATAAGGTCGCAATTAGATAGGCAATTAGGCAGGCAATTAGACAGTTAACTAGGCAGGCAATCATGCAGTTAATTAGGCAGGCAATAAGGCAGTTATTAGGCAGGCAATAAGGCAGTTAATTAGGCAGGCAATTAGGCGGTTAATTAGGCAGGCACTTAGGCAGGCAATTAGGCAGGATATTAGACAGGCAGACAATTAGGCAGGCAATTAGGCAGTTAATTAGGCAGGAAATTAGGCAGGAAATTAGGCAGGAAATTAGGCAGTTAATTAGGCACTTTATTAGGTTTGCAATTAGGCAGTTAATTAGGCAGGCAATTAGGCAGTTAATTAGGCAGTTAATTAGGCAGGCAAAGAGGCAGTTAATTAGGCAGGCTTTTAGGCAGGCAATTACGCAGACTATTAGACAGGCAAACAATCAGGCAGGCAATTAGGCAGTTAATTAGGCAGGCAATTAGGCAGTTAATTAAGAAGGCAATTAGGCAGTTAATTAGGCAGGCAATTAGGCAGTTAATTAGGTAGGCATTTAGGCAGTTAATTAGGCAGGCAATTAGGCAGGCAATTAGGCAGGCAATTTAGCGGGCAATTAGGTAGTTAATTAAGCAAGTAATTATGCAGGAAATTAGGCTTGGCAATTAGGCATTTATTTAGGCAGGTAATAAGGCAGGCAATTAGGCAGTTTATTAGGCAGATAATTACGCAGGTAATTAGGCAATTTATTAGGCAGGCAATTAAGCTAACAATTAGGCAGTTAATTAGGCAGGCAATTAAGCTGGCAATTAGGCATTTAATTAGACACTTAATTAGGCAGGCAATTAGGCAGTTAATTAGGCAGACAATTAGGCAGTTAATAAGGCATACAATTAAGCAGGCCATTAGATAGACAATTAGGCAGTTAATTAGGCACTTAATTAGGCAGGAAATTAGTTAGGCAATTAGGCAGTTTATTAGGCAGGCAAATAGGCAGTTAATGAGGCAGGAAATTAGGCTGGCAATTAGGCAGGCTATTAGACAGGCAAACAATTAGGCAATCAATTAGGCAGTTAATTAGGCAGGCATTAGGCAGTTTATTACGCAGATAATTAGGCAGGCAATTAGGCAGTCAATTAGGCAGGCAATTAGGCAGTAATTAGGCAGGCAATTAGGCAGTTAATTAGGCAGACAATTAGGCAGTTAATAAGGCAGGCAATTAGCAGTTCATTAGGCAGGCAAATTGGCAGGCAATTAGACAGGCAATTAGACAGGTAATTAGGCAAGTAATTAGGCATTTAATTAGGCACGCAATCATGCAGTTAATTAGGCAGGCAATTAGACAGTTAATTAGGCAGGCAATCATGCAGTTAATTAAGCAGGCAATTAGGCAGTTAATAAGGCAGGCAATTAGGCAGTTCATTAGGCAGGCAAATTGGCAGGCAATCAGAGAGGCATTTAGGCAAGTAATTAGGTAGGAAATTAGGCAGTTAATTAGGCAGGCATTTAGGCTGTTAATTAGGCAGGCAATTAGGCAGTTAATTAGGCAGTTAATTAGGGAGGCAGTTAGGCAGGCAATTAAGCGGGCAATTAGGCAGTTAATTAGGCAGGCATTTAGGCAGTTAATTAGGCACTAATTAGGCAGGCTATTGGGCAGTTAATTAGGCATACAATTAGGCAGGCAATTAGACAGGCAATAAGGCTTAATTAGGCAGGCAATTAGATAGGCAATTAGGCAGGCAATAAGGCAGTTAATTAGGCAGGTAATTAAGGAGGTAATTAGGCGGGCAATTAGGCAGGCAATTAGGCAGGCAATTATGCAGGCAAAAAGGCAAGCAATTAGGCAGGCAGTTAGGCAGTTAATTAGGAAGGTAATTAGGCAGTTTATTAGGCAGGCAATTAGGCAGACAATAAGGCAGGCATTTAGACAGGCAGGCAAATAGGCAGGCAATTAGGCAGGCAGACAATTAGGCAGGCAATTAGGCAGGCAATAAGGCAGGCAATAGGGCAGTTAATTAGGCAGGCAATTAGGCAGGCAATTATGCAGTTAATATGCAGGCAATCTGGCAGTTAATTAAGCATACAATTAGGCAGGCAATTAGGCAGTTAATTAGGCAGGTAATTAGGCAGGCACTTAGGCAGGCAATAAGGCAGGAAATTAGACAGGCAGACAATTAGGCAGGCAATTAGGCAGTTAATTAGGCAGGCAATTAGGCAGTTAATTAGGCAGGCATTTAGGCTGTTAATTAGGCAGGCAATTAGGCAGTTAATTAGGCAGTTAATTAGGGAGGCAGTTAGGCAGGCAATTAAGCGGGCAATTAGGCAGTTAATTAGGCAGGCAATTAGGCAGTTAATTAGGCAGTTAATTAGGCACTAATTAGGCAGGCTATTGGGCAGTTAATTAGGCATTCAATTAGGCAGGCAATTAGACAGGCAATAAGGCTTAATTAGGCAGGCAATTAGATAGGCAATTAGGCAGGCAATAAGGGAGTTAATTAGGCAGGTAATTAAGGAGGTAATTAGGCGGGCAATTAGGAAGGCAATTATGCAGGCAAAAAGGCAAGCAATTAGGCAGGCAGTTAGGCAGTTAATTAGGAAGGTAATTAGGCAGTTTATTAGGCAGGCAATTAGGCAGACAATAAGGCAGGCATTTAGACAGGCAGGCAAATAGGCAGGCAATTAGGCAGGCAGACAATTAGGCAGGCAATTAGGCAGGCAATAAGGCAGGCAATAGGGCAGTTAATTAGGCAGGCAATTAGGCAGGCAATTATACAGGTAATTAGGCAGTTTTTAGGAAGGCAATTAGGCAGTTTATAAGGCAGGCAATTAGGCTGGCAATATGGCAGGCATTTAGACAGGCAGGCAATTAGGCAGGCAATTAGGCAGGCAATTAGGCAGGCAATTGGGCAGTTAATTAGGCAGGCAATTAGGCAGTTAATAAGGCAACAATTAGGCAGGCAATAAGACAGGCAATATGTCTGTTAATTAGGCAGGCAATTAGGCAGGCAATTAAGCGGGCAATTAGGCAGTTAATTAGGCAGGCATTAGGCAGTTTATTACGCAGATAATTAGGCAGGCAATTAGGCAGTCAATTAGGCAGGCAATTAGGCAGTAATTAGGCAGGCAATTAGGCAGTTAATTAGGCAGACAATTAGGCAGTTAATAAGGCATACAATTAAGCAGGCAATTAGATAGACAATTAGGCAGTTAATTAGGCACTTAATTAGGCAGGAAATTAGGTAGGCAATTAGGCAGTTTATTAAGCAGGCAATTAGGCAGGCAATTAGGCAGGCAATAAGGCAGGCAATTGGGAAGTTAATTAGGCAAGCAATAAGGCAGGCAATTAGGCAGGCAGTAAGGCAGTTAATTAGGCAGGCAATTAGGCAGTTAATAAGGCAGGCAATTGGGCAGTTAATTAGGCAGGCAATTAGGCAGTTAATTAGGCATACAATAAGTCAGGCAATTAGACAGGCAATAAGGCAGGCAATTAGGCAGTTAATTAGGCACTTAATTAGGCAGGCAATTAGGCAGTTAATTAGGCAGGCAAATTAGCAGGTAATATTGCACTTTATTAGGCAGGCAATTTGGCAGTTAATTAGGCAGGCAATTAGTTAGTTAATAAGGCATACAATTAGGCAGGCAATAAGATAGACAATTAGGCAGTTAATTAGGCACTTAATTAGGCAGGAAATTAGGCAGGCAATTAGGCAGTTTATTAGGCTGGCAATTAGGCAGTTAATTAGGCAGGCAATTAGGCATATAATTAGCCAGGCATTTAGGCAGTTAAATAGGCAGGCATTCAGGCAAATAATTAGGCAGGCAATTAGGCAGTTAATTAGGGAGGCAATTAGGCAGGCAATTTAGCGGGTAATTAGGCAGTTAATTAGGTAAGTAATTATGCAGGCAATTAGGCAGGCAATTAGGCAGGCATTTAGGCAGGCAATTAGGCAGGCAATTAGGCAGATAATTAGGCAGGCAATTAGGCAGTCAATTAGGCAGGCAATTAGGCAATAATTAGCCAGGAATTTAGGCAGTTAATTAGGCAGTTAATTAGGCAGGCAATTAGGCAGTTAATTAGGCAGGCAATTAGGCAGTTTATTAGGCTGGCAATTAGGCAGTTAATTAGGCAGGCAATTAGGCAGTTAATTAGGCAGGCAATTAGGCAGTTAATTAGGCAGGCAAATTGGCAGGTAATTTTGCACTTTATTAGGCAGGCAATTTGGCAGTTAATTAGGCAGGCAATTAGGCAGTTAATAAGGCATAAAATTAGGCAGGCAATAAGATAGACAATTAGGAAGTTAATTAGGCACTTAATTAGGCAGGCAATTAGGCAGTTAATTAGGCAGGCAATTAGGCATATAATTAGCCAGGCATTTAGGAAGTTAAATATGCAGGCATTCAGGCAAATAATTAGGCAGGCAATTAGGCAGTTAATTAGGGAGGCAATTAGGCAGGCAATTTAGCGGGTAATTAGGCAGTTAATTAGGTAAGTAATTATGCAGGCAATTAGGCAGGCAATTAGGCAGGCATTTAGGCAGACAATTAGGCAGGCAATTAGGCAGATAATTAGGCAGGCAATTAGGCAGTCAATTAGGCAGGCAATTAGGCAATAATTAGCCAGGAAATTAGGCAGTTAATTAGGCAGTTAATTAGGCAGGCAATTAGGCATTTATTTAGGCAGGCAATTAGGCAGTTAATTAGGCAGTTTATTAGGCAGATAATTACGCAGGTAATTAGGCAGTTTTTTAGGCAGGCAATTAGGCATTTAATTAGGCAGGCACTTAGGCAGGCAATTAGGCAGACTATTAGACAGGCAAACAATTAGGCAGGCAATTAGGCAGTCATTAAGATAAGCAATTAGGCAGGCAATAGGCAGTTAATTAGACAGGCAATTAGGCAGGAAATAAGGCAGTTAATTAGGCAGGCAATTAGGCAGTTAATAAGGCACTTAATTAGGCAGGCAATTAGGCAGTTAATTAGGCATACAATAAGGTAGGCAATTATATAGGCAATTAGGCAGGCAATAAGGCAGTTAATTGGGCAGGCAATTAGGCAGGCAATTAGGCAGGCAATTAGACAGTTAATTAGGCAGGCAATCATGCAGTTAATTAGGCAGGCAATAAGGCAGTTAATTAGGCAGGCAATTAGGCGGTTAATTAGGCAGGCAATTAGGCAGATAATTAGCCAGGCATTTAGGCAGTTAAATAGGCAGGCAATAAGGCAAATAATTAGGCAGGCAATTAGGCAGTTAATTAGGGAGGCAATTAGGCAGGCAATTTAGCGGGTAATTAGGCAGTTAATTAGGTAAGTAATTATGCAGGCAATTAGGCAGGCAATTAGGCAGGCAATTAGGCAGGCAATTAGGCAGGCAATTAGGCAGTAAATTAGGCAGATAATTAGGCAGGCAATTTGGCAGTCAATTAGGCAGGCAATAAGGCATTAATTAGGCAGGAAATTAGGCAGGAAATTAGGCAGTTAATTAGGCACTTGATTAGGTTTGCATATAGGCAGTTAATTAGGCAGGCAATTAGGCAGTTATTTAGGCAGTTTATTAGGCAGATAATTACGCAGGTAATTAGGCAGTTTATTAGGCAGGCAATTAGGCAGTTAATTAGGCAGGCACTTAGGCAGGCAATTAGGCAGACTATTAGACAGGCAAACAATTAGGCAGGCAATTAGGCAGTTACTAAGGCAGGCAATCAGGCAGTTAATTAGGCACTTAATTAGGCAGGCAATTAGGCAGTTAATTAGGCAGGCAATTAGGCAGTTAATTAGGCAGGCAATTAAACAGTAAATTAGGCAGTTAATAAGGCAGGCAATTAGGCATTTACTTAGGCAGGCAATAAGGCAGGCAATTAGGCAGTTTATTAGGCAGATAATTACGCAGGTAATTAGGCAGTTTATTAGGCAGGCAATTAGGCAGTTAATTAGGCAGGCACTTAGGCAGGCAATTAGGCAGACTATTAGACAGGCAAACAATTAGGCAGGCAATTAGGCAGTTAATAAGGCAGGCAATTAGGCAGTTGATTAGGCACTTAATTAGGCAGGCAATTAGGTACTTAATTAGGCATACAATAAGGGAGGCAATTAGACAGGCAATTAGGCAGGCAGTAAGGCAGTTAATAAGCCAGGCAATTAGGCAGGCAATTAAGCTAACAAATAGGCAGTTAATTAGGCAGGCAATTAAGCTAACAATTAGGCAGTTATTTAGGCAGGCAATTAAGCTGGCAATTAGGCAGTTAATTAGACACCTAATTAGGCAGGCAATTAGGCAGTTAATTAGGCAGACAATTAGGCAGTTAATTAAGGCATACAATTAAGCAGGCAGTTAGATAGACAATTAGGCAGTTAATTAGGCACTTAATTAGGCAGGAAATTAGGTAGGCAATTAGGCAGTTTATTAGCAGGCAATTAGGCAGTTTATTAGGCAGACACTTAGGCAGGCAATTAAGCAGGCAATTAGACAGGCAGACAATTAGGCAGGCAATTACGCAAATAATTAGGCAGGCAATTAGGCAGATAATTAGGCACTTTATTAGGCAGGCAATTAGGCAGTTAATTAGGCACTTAATTAGGCAGACAATTAGGCAGGCAATTAGGCAGGCAATTAGGCAGGCAATTAGGCATGTAATTAGGCAGGTTATTAGGCAATTAAATAGGCAATTAATTAGGCAGGCAATTAGGCAAACAATTAGGCAAGCAATTAGGCAGGCAATTTGGCAGCAATTAGACAGGCAATTAGACAGGCAATTAGGCAGGCAATTATACAGGCAATTAGGCAGTTTTTAGGAAGACAATTAGGCAGTTTATAAGGCAGGCAATTAGGCTGGCAATAAGGCAGGCATTTAGACAGGCAGGCAATTAGGCAGGCAATTAGGCAGGCAGGCAATTAGGCAGGCAATTAGGCACGCAATTAGGCAGGCAATTAGGCAGGCAGGCAATAAGGCAGGCAGGCAATTAGGCAGGCCATTTGGCATTTAATTAGGGAGGCAATTAGGCAGTTATTTAGTCAGTTAATTAGACAGGCAACTAGGCAGTTATTTAGGCAGGCAATTAGGCAGTTAATTAGGTATACAATCAGGCAGGGAATTAGGCAGGCAATAAGGCAGTTAATTAAGCAGGCAATTAGGCAGGCAATTAAGCGGTCAATTAGGCAGTTAATTAGGCATACAATTAGGCAGTCATTTAGATAGGCAATTAGACAGGCAATAGGCAGTTTATTAGACAGGCAATTAGGAAGGCAATAAGGCAGTTAATTAGGCAGGCAATTAGGCAGTTAATTAGGCAGGCAATTAGGCAGTAAATTAGGCATACAATAAGGTAGGCAATTAGATAGGCAATTAGGCAGGCAATAAGGAAGTAATTAGGCAGGCAATTAGGCAGTTAATTGTGCAGGCAATTAGGCAGGCAATTAGACAGTTAATTAGGCAGGCTATCATACAGATAATTAGGCAGGCAATAAGGCAGTTAATTAGGCAGGCAATTAGGCGGTTAATTAGGCAGGCACTTAGGCAGGCAATTAGGCAGGATATTAGACAGGCAGACAATTAGGCAGGCAATTAGGCAGTTAATTAGGCAGGAAATTAGGCAGGAAATTAGGCAGTTAATTAGGCACTTTATTAGGTTTGCAATTAGGCAGTTAATTAGGCAGGCAATTAGGCAGTTAATTAGGCAGGCTATTAGGCAGTTAATTAGGCAGGCAAAGAGGCAGTTAATTAGGCAGGCTTTTAGGCAGGCAATTACGCAGGCAATTAGGCAGTTAATTAGGCAGGCATTTAGGCAGTTAATTAGGCAGGCAATTAGGCAGGCATTTTAGCGGGCAATTAGGTAGTTAATTAAGCAAGTAATTATGCAGGAAATTAGGCCTGGCAATTAGGCATTTATTTAGGCAGGCAACAAGGCAGGCAATTAGGCAGTTTATTAGGCAGATAATTACGCAGGTAATTAGGCAGTTTATTAGGCAGGCAATTAGGTCGTTAATTAGGCATACAATTAGGCAGGCATTTAGATAGGCAATTAGGCACTCAATAGGCAGTTAATTAGACAGGCAATTAGGCAGGCAAGTAGGCTGTTATTAGGTAGGCAGTTAGGAAGTTAGGCACTTAATTAGGCAGGCAATTAGGCAGTTAATTAGGCATACAATAAAGTAGGCAATTAGATAGGCAATTAGGCAGGCAATAAAGAAGTTAATTAGGCAGGCAATTAGGCAGTTAATTGGGCAGGCAATTTGGCAGGCAATTATACAGTTAATTAGGCAGGCAATCATGCAGTTAATTAGGCAGGCAATTAGACAGTTAATTAGGCAGGCAATAATGCAGTTAATTAGGCAGGCAATTAGGCAGTTAATAAGGCAGGCAATTAGCAGTTCATTAGGCAGGCAAATTGGCAGGCAATTAGACAGGCAATTAGACAGGTAATTAGGCAAGTAATTAGGCATTTAATTAGGCACGCAATCATGCAGTTAATTAGGCAGGCAATTAGACAGTTAATTAGGCAGGCAATCATGCAGTTAATTAAGCAGGCAATTAGGCAGTTAATAAGGCAGGCAATTAGGCAGTTCATTAGGCAGGCAAATTGGCAGGCAATCAGAGAGGCATTTAGGCAAGTAATTAGGTAGGAAATTAGGCAGTTAATTAGGCACTTAATAAGGTTTGCAATTAGACAGTTAGTTAGGCAGGCAGTTAGGCAGTTAATTAGGCAGACAATTAGGCAGTCAATTAGGCAGTTAATTTAGGCAGGCAATTAGGCAGTTATTTAGGCAGGCAATTAGGCAGGCAATTAGGCAGGAAATTAAGCAGTTTATTAGGCAGATAATTACGCAGGCAATTAGGGAGTTTATTAGGCAGGCAATTAAGCAGTTAATTAGGCAGGCAATTAGGAAGGCAATTAAGCTAACAATTAGGCAGTTAATTAGGCAGGCAATTAGGCAGTTTATTAAGCACTTAATTAGGCAGGCAATTAGGCAGTTAATTAGGCATACAATTAGGCAGGCAATTAGACAGGCAATAAGGCAGGAAATTAGACAGGCAGACAATTAGGCAGGCAATTAGGCAGTTAATTAGGCAGGCAATTAGGCAGTTAATTAGGCAGGCATTTAGGCTGTTAATTAGGCAGGCAATTAGGCAGTTAATTAGGCAGTTAATTAGGGAGGCAGTTAGGCAGGCAATTAAGCGGGCAATTAGGCAGTTAATTAGGCAGGCATTTAGGCAGTTAATTAGGCACTAATTAGGCAGGCTATTGGGCAGTTAATTAGGCATACAATTAGGCAGGCAATTAGACAGGCAATAAGGCTTAATTAGGCAGGCAATTAGATAGGCAATTAGGCAGGCAATAAGGCAGTTATTTAGGCAGGTAATTATGGAGGTAATTAGGCGGGCAATTAGGCAGGCAATTAGGCAGGCAATTATGCAGGCAAAAAGGCAAGCAATTAGGCAGGCAGTTAGGCAGTTAATTAGGAAGGTAATTAGGCAGTTTATTAGGCAGGCAATTAGGCAGACAATAAGGCAGGCATTTAGACAGGCAGGCAAATTATCAGGCAATTAGGCAGGCAGACAATTAGGCAGGCAATTAGGCAGGCAATAAGGCAGGCAATAGGGCAGTTAATTAGGCAGGCAATTAGGCAGGCAATTATGCAGTTAATATGCAGGCAATCTGGCAGTTAATTAAGCATACAATTAGGCAGGCAATTAGGCAGTTAATTAGGCAGGTAATTAGGCAGGCACTTAGGCAGGCAATAAGGCAGGAAATTAGACAGGCAGACAATTAGGCAGGCAATTAGGCAATTAATTAGGCAGGCAATTAGGCAGTTAATTAGGCAGGCATTTAGGCTGTTAATTAGGCAGGCAATTAGGCAGTTAATTAGGCAGTTAATTAGGGAGGCAGTTAGGCAGGCAATTAAGCGGGCAATTAGGCAGTTAATTAGGCAGGCAATTAGGCAGTTAATTAGGCAGTTAATTAGGCACTAATTAGGCAGGCTATTGGGCAGTTAATTAGGCATACAATTAGGCAGGCAATTAGACAGGCAATAAGGCTTAATTAGGCAGGCAATTAGATAGGCAATTAGGCAGGCAATAAGGCAGTTAATTAGGCAGGTAATTAAGGAGGTAATTAGGCGGGCAATTAGGAAGGCAATTAGGCAGGCAATTATGCAGGCAAAAAGGCAAGCAATTAGGCAGGCAGTTAGGCAGTTAATTAGGAAGGTAATTAGGCAGTTTATTAGGCAGGCAATTAGGCAGACAATAAGGCAGGCATTTAGACAGGCAGGCAAATAGGCAGGCAATTAGGCAGGCAGACAATTAGGCAGGCAATTAGGCAGGGAATAAGGCAGGCAATAGGGCAGTTAATTAGGCAGGCAATTAGGCAGGCAATTATGCAGTTAATATGCAGGCAATCTGGCAGTTAATTAAGCATACAATTAGGCAGGCAATTAGGCAGTTAATTAGGCACTTTATTAGGCAGGCAATTAGGCAGTTAATTAGGCAGGCAATTAGGTAGTTAATTTGGCTTACAATAAGGGAGGCAATTAGATAGGAAATTAGGCAGACAGTAAGGCAGTTAATTAGGTAGGCAATAAAGCTAACAATTAGGCAGTTAATTAGGCAGGCAATTAAGCTGGCAATTAGGCAGCTAATTAGTTACTTTATTAGGCAGGCAATTAGGCAGTTAATTAGGCAGGCAATAAGGCAGATAATAATGCATACAATTAGGCAGGCAATAAGATAGACAATTAGTCATTTAATTATGCACCTAATTAGGCAGGAAATTAGGCAGACAATTAGGTAGTTTATTAGGCAGGCAATTAGGCAGTTAATTAGGCAGGCACTTAGGCAGGCTTTAAGGCAGGCTATTAGACAGGCAAACAATTAGGCAGTCAATTAGGCAGGCAATTAGGCAGTTAATTAGGCACTAAATTAGGCAGGCAATTGGGCTGTTAATTAGGCAGGCAATTAGGCAGGCATTTAGGCAGTTAATTAACAAGGCAATAAGGCAGTTAATTAGGCAGTTCATTAGGCAGGCAATTAGGCAGGCAATTAGGCAGGTAATTAGGCAGGTAATTAGGCAGGCAATTAGGCAGGCAATAAGGCAGGCAATTAGGCAGTTAATAAGGCATATTATTAGGCAGGCAATTACATAGACTGTTAGGCAGATAATTAGGCAGTAAATTAGGCAGGCAATTAGGCATTTCTTTAGGCAGGCAATTAAGCAGGCAATTAGGCAGGTAATTAGGCAGTTTATTAGGCAGATAATTACGCAGGTAATTAGGCAGTTTATTAGGCAGGCAATTAGGCAGTTAGTTAGGCAGGCACTTAGGCAGGCAATTAGGCAGACTATTAGACAGGAAATTTGGCAGTTAATTAGGCACTTAATTAGGTTTGCATATAGGCAGTTAATTAGGCAGGTAATTAGGCAGTTAATTAGGCAGGCAATTAGGCATTTAATTAGGCAGGCAATTAGGCAGTTATTAGGCAGGCAATTAGGCAGTTATTTAGGCAGGCAATGAGTCAGGCACTTAGGCAGGCAATTAGGCAGACTATTAGACAGGCAAACAATTAGGCAGGCAATTAGGCAGGCAATTAGGCAGTTAATTAGGCAGGCAATTAGGCAGTTTATTAGGCAGTTAATTAGGCAGTTAATTAGGCAGGAAATTAGGCAGGCAATTAGGCAGTTAATTAGGCAGGCATTTAGGCAGTTAATTAGACAGTTAATTAGGGAGGCAATTAGGCAGGCAATGTAGCGTGCAATTAGGCAGTTAATTAGGCAAGTTATTATGCAGGCAATAAGGCAGGCATTTAGGCAGACAATTAGGCAGATATTTACGCAGGTAATTAGGCCGTTTATTAGGCAGGCAATTAGGCAGTTAATTAGGCAGGCACTTAGGCAGGACATTAGGCAGACTATTAGACAGGCAGACAATTAGGCAGGCAATTAGGCAGTTAATAAAACAGGCAATTAGCCAGTTAATTAGGCACTTAATTAGGCAGGCAATAAGGCAGGTAATTAGGCAGGCAATTAGGCAGGAAAATTCGCAGTTAATTAGCACTTAATTAGGTTTGCATATAGGCACTTAATTAGGCAGTTAATTAGGCAGGTAATTAGGTAGTTAATAAGGCATACAATAAGGAAGGCAATTAGATAGGCAGTTAGGCAGGCAGTAAGGCAGTTAATTAGGCAGGCAATTAGCTAACAATTAGGCAGTTAATTAGGCAGGCAATTAAGCTGGCAATTAGGCAGTTAATTATGCACTTTATTAGGCAGGCAATTAGGCAGTTTTTAGGAAGGCAATTAGGCAGTTTATTAGGCAGGCAATTTGGCTGGCAATAAGGCTGGAATTAAGACAGGCAGGCAATTAGGCAGGCAGGCAATTAGGCAGGCAATTAGGCAGGCAAGCAATTAGGCAGGCAATAAGCAGGCAGGTTATTAGGCAGGCAGGCAATTAGGCAGGCAATTAGGCAGTTAATTAGGCAGTTAATAAGGCAGACAATTAGGCAGGCAATTAGGCAGGCAATTATACAGGCAATTAGGCAGTTTTTAGGAAGGCAATTAGGCAGTTTATAAGGCAGGCAATTAGGCTGGCAATAAGGCAGGCATTTAGACAGGCAGGCAATTAGGCAGGCAATTAGGCAGGCAATTAGGCAGGCAATTAGGCAGGTAGGCAATTAGGCAGGCAATTAGGCAGGCAGGCAATAAAGCAGGCAGGCAATTAGGCAAGCCATTTTAAAGTTAATTAGGGAGGCAATTAGGCAGTTATTTAGTCAGTTAATTAGACAGGCAATTAGGCAGTTATTTAGGCAGGCAATTAGGCAGTTAATTAGGCATACAATCAAGCAGGCAATTAGGCAGGCAATAAGGCAGTTAATTAAGCAGGCAATTAGGCAGGCAATTAAGTGGTCAATTAGGCAGTTAATTAGGCATACAATTAGGCAGTCATTTAGATAGGCAATTAGGCAGGCAATAGGCAGTTTATTTGACAGGCAATTAGGCAGGCAATAAGGCAGTTAATTAGGCAGGCAATTAGGCAGTTAATTAGGTAGGCAATTAGGCAGTTAATTAGGCATACAATAAGGTCGCAATTAGATAGGCAATTAGGCAGGCAATAAGGCAGTAATTAGGCAGGCAATTAGGCAGTTAATTGGGCAGGCAATTAGGCAGGCAATTAGACAGTTAACTAGGCAGGCAATCATGCAGTTAATTAGGCAGGCAATAAGGCAGTTATTAGGCAGGCAATAAGGCAGTTAATTAGGCAGGCAATTAGGCGGTTAATTAGGCAGGCACTTAGGCAGGCAATTAGGCAGGATATTAGACAGGCAGACAATTAGGCAGGCAATTAGGCAGTTAATTAGGCAGGAAATTAGGCAGGAAATTAGGCAGGAAATTAGGCAGTTAATTAGGCACTTTATTAGGTTTGCAATTAGGCAGTTAATTAGGCAGGCAATTAGGCAGTTAATTAGGCAGTTAATTAGGCAGGCAAAGAGGCAGTTAATTAGGCAGGCTTTTAGGCAGGCAATTACGCAGACTATTAGACAGGCAAACAATCAGGCAGGCAATTAGGCAGTTAATTAGGCAGGCAATTAGGCAGTTAATTAAGAAGGCAATTAGGCAGTTAATTAGGCAGGCAATTAGGCAGTTAATTAGGTAGGCATTTAGGCAGTTAATTAGGCAGGCAATTAGGCAGGCAATTTAGCGGGCAATTAGGTAGTTAATTAAGCAAGTAATTATGCAGGAAATTAGGCTTGGCAATTAGGCATTTATTTAGGCAGGTAATAAGGCAGGCAATTAGGCAGTTTATTAGGCAGATAATTACGCAGGTAATTAGGCAATTTATTAGGCAGGCAATTAAGCCAACAATTAGGCAGTTAATTAGGCAGGCAATTAAGCTGGCAATTAGGCATTTAATTAGACACTTAATTAGGCAGGCAATTAGGCAGTTAATTAGGCAGACAATTAGGCAGTTAATAAGGCATACAATTAAGCAGGCCATTAGATAGACAATTAGGCAGTTAATTAGGCACTTAATTAGGCAGGAAATTAGTTAGGCAATTAGGCAGTTTATTAGGCAGGCAAATAGGCAGTTAATGAGGCAGGAACTTAGGCTGGCAATTAGGCAGGCTATTAGACAGGCAATCAATTAGGCAATCAATTAGGCAGTTAATTAGGCAGGCATTAGGCAGTTTATTACGCAGATAATTAGGCAGGCAATTAGGCAGTCAATTAGGCAGGCAATTAGGCAGTAATTAGGCAGGCAATTAGGCAGTTAATTAGGCAGACAATTAGGCAGTTAATAAGGCAGGCAATTAGCAGTTCATTAGGCAGGCAAATTGGCAGGCAATTAGACAGGCAATTAGACAGGTAATTAGGCAAGTAATTAGGCATTTAATTAGGCACGCAATCATGCAGTTAATTAGGCAGGCAATTAGACAGTTAATTAGGCAGGCAATCATGCAGTTAATTAAGCAGGCAATTAGGCAGTTAATAAGGCAGGCAATTAGGCAGTTCATTAGGCAGGCAAATTGGCAGGCAATCAGAGAGGCATTTAGGCAAGTAATTAGGTAGGAAATTAGGCAGTTAATTAGGCACTTAATAAGGTTTGCAATTAGACAGTTAGTTAGGCAGGCAGTTAGGCAGTTAATTAGGCAGACAATTAGGCAGTCAATTAGGCAGTTAATTTAGGCAGGCAATTAGGCAGTTATTTAGGCAGGCAATTAGGCAGGCAATTAGGCAGGAAATTAAGCAGTTTATTAGGCAGATAATTACGCAGGCAATTAGGGAGTTTATTAGGCAGGCAATTAAGCAGTTAATTAGGCAGGCAATTAGGAAGGCAATTAAGCTAACAATTAGGCAGTTAATTAGGCAGGCAATTAGGCAGTTTATTAAGCACTTAATTAGGCAGGCAATTAGGCAGTTAATTAGGCATACAATTAGGCAGGCAATTAGACAGGCAATAAGGCAGGAAATTAGACAGGCAGACAATTAGGCAGGCAATTAGGCAGTTAATTAGGCAGGCAATTAGGCAGTTAATTAGGCAGGCATTTAGGCTGTTAATTAGGCAGGCAATTAGGCAGTTAATTAGGCAGTTAATTAGGGAGGCAGTTAGGCAGGCAATTAAGCGGGCAATTAGGCAGTTAATTAGGCAGGCATTTAGGCAGTTAATTAGGCACTAATTAGGCAGGCTATTGGGCAGTTAATTAGGCATACAATTAGGCAGGCAATTAGACAGGCAATAAGGCTTAATTAGGCAGGCAATTAGATAGGCAATTAGGCAGGCAATAAGGCAGTTAATTAGGCAGGTAATTAAGGAGGTAATTAGGCGGGCAATTAGGCAGGCAATTAGGCAGGCAATTATGCAGGCAAAAAGGCAAGCAATTAGGCAGGCAGTTAGGCAGTTAATTAGGAAGGTAATTATGCAGTTTATTAGGCAGGCAATTAGGCAGACAATAAGGCAGGCATTTAGACAGGCAGGCAAATAGGCAGGCAATTAGGCAGGCAGACAATTAGGCAGGCAATTAGGCAGGCAATAAGGCAGGCAATAGGGCAGTTAATTAGGCAGGCAATTAGGCAGGCAATTATGCAGTTAATATGCAGGCAATCTGGCAGTTAATTAAGCATACAATTAGGCAGGCAATTAGGCAGTTAATTAGGCAGGTAATTAGGCAGGCACTTAGGCAGGCAATAAGGCAGGAAATTAGACAGGCAGACAATTAGGCAGGCAATTAGGCAGTTAATTAGGCAGGCAATTAGGCAGTTAATTAGGCAGGCATTTAGGCTGTTAATTAGGCAGGCAATTAGGCAGTTAATTAGGCAGTTAATTAGGGAGGCAGTTAGGCAGGCAATTAAGCGGGCAATTAGGCAGTTAATTAGGCAGGCAATTAGGCAGTTAATTAGGCAGTTAATTAGGCACTAATTAGGCAGGCTATTGGGCAGTTAATTAGGCATACAATTAGGCAGGCAATTAGACAGGCAATAAGGCTTAATTAGGCAGGCAATTAGATAGGCAATTAGGCAGGCAATAAGGCAGTTAATTAGGCAGGTAATTAAGGAGGTAATTAGGCGGGCAATTAGGCAGGCAATTAGGCAGGCAATTATGCAGGCAAAAAGGCAAGCAATTAGGCAGGCAGTTAGGCAGTTAATTAGGAAGGTAATTAGGCAGTTTATTAGGCAGGCAATTAGGCAGACAATAAGGCAGGCATTTAGACAGGCAGGCAAATAGGCAGGCAATTAGGCAGGCAGACAATTAGGCAGGCAATTAGGCAGGCAATAAGGCAGGCAATAGGGCAGTTAATTAGGCAGGCAATTAGGCAGGCAATTATGCAGTTAATATGCAGGCAATCTGGCAGTTAATTAAGCATACAATTAGGCAGGCAATTAGGCAGTTAATTAGGCACTTTATTAGGCAGGCAATTAGGCAGTTAATTAGGCAGGCAATTAGGTAGTTAATTTGGCTTACAATAAGGGAGGCAATTAGATAGGAAATTAGGCAGACAGTAAGGCAGTTAATTAGGTAGGCAATAAAGCTAACAATTAGGCAGTTAATTAGGTAGGCAATTAAGCTGGCAATTAGGCAGCTAATTAGTTACTTTATTAGGCAGGCAATTAGGCAGTTAATTAGGCAGGCAATAAGGCAGATAATAATGCATACAATTAGGCAGGCAATAAGATAGACAATTAGTCATTTAATTATGCACCTAATTAGGCAGGAAATTAGGCAGACAATTAGGTAGTTTATTAGGCAGGCAATTAGGCAGTTAATTAGGCAGGCACTTAGGCAGGCTTTAAGGCAGGCTATTAGACAGGCAAACAATTAGGCAGTCAATTAGGCAGGCAATTAGGCAGTTAATTAGGCACTAAATTAGGCAGGCAATTGGGCTGTTAATTAGGCAGGCAATTAGGCAGGCATTTAGGCAGTTAATTAACAAGGCAATAAGGCAGTTAATTAGGCAGTTCATTAGGCAGGCAATAAGGCAGTTAATTAGGCAGTTCATTAGGCAGGCAATTAGGCAGGCAATTAGGCAGTTAATTAGGCAGGCAATTAGGCAGTTTATTAAGCACTTAATTAGGCAGGCAATTAGGCAGTTAATTAGGCATACAATTAGGCAGGCAATTAGACAGGCAATAAGGCAGGAAATTAGACAGGCAGACAATTAGGCAGGCAATTAGGCAGTTAATTAGGCAGGCAATTAGGCAGTTAATTAGGCAGGCATTTAGGCTGTTAATTAGGCAGGCAATTAGGCAGTTAATTAGGCAGTTAATTAGGGAGGCAGTTAGGCAGGCAATTAAGCGGGCAATTAGGCAGTTAATTAGGCAGGCATTTAGGCAGTTAATTAGGCACTAATTAGGCAGGCTATTGGGCAGTTAATTAGGCATACAATTAGGCAGGCAATTAGACAGGCAATAAGGCTTAATTAGGCAGGCAATTAGATAGGCAATTAGGCAGGCAATAAGGCAGTTAATTAGGCAGGTAATTAAGGAGGTAATTAGGCGGGCAATTAGGCAGGCAATTAGGCAGGCAATTATGCAGGCAAAAAGGCAAGCAATTAGGCAGGCAGTTAGGCAGTTAATTAGGAAGGTAATTATGCAGTTTATTAGGCAGGCAATTAGGCAGACAATAAGGCAGGCATTTAGACAGGCAGGCAAATAGGCAGGCAATTAGGCAGGCAGACAATTAGGCAGGCAATTAGGCAGGCAATAAGGCAGGCAATAGGGCAGTTAATTAGGCAGGCAATTAGGCAGGCAATTATGCAGTTAATATGCAGGCAATCTGGCAGTTAATTAAGCATACAATTAGGCAGGCAATTAGGCAGTTAATTAGGCAGGTAATTAGGCAGGCACTTAGGCAGGCAATAAGGCAGGAAATTAGACAGGCAGACAATTAGGCAGGCAATTAGGCAGTTAATTAGGCAGGCAATTAGGCAGTTAATTAGGCAGGCATTTAGGCTGTTAATTAGGCAGGCAATTAGGCAGTTAATTAGGCAGTTAATTAGGGAGGCAGTTAGGCAGGCAATTAAGCGGGCAATTAGGCAGTTAATTAGGCAGGCAATTAGGCAGTTAATTAGGCAGTTAATTAGGCACTAATTAGGCAGGCTATTGGGCAGTTAATTAGGCATACAATTAGGCAGGCAATTAGACAGGCAATAAGGCTAATAAGGCTTAATTAGGCAGGCAATTAGATAGGGCAATTAGGCAGGCAATAAGGCAGTTAATTAGGCAGGTAATTAAGGAGGTAATTAGGCGGGCAATTAGGCAGGCAATTAGGGCAGGCCAATTATGCCGGCAAAAAGGCAAGCAATTAGGCAGGCAGTTAGGCAGTTAATTAGGAAGGTAATTAGGCAGTTTATTAGGCAGGCAATTAGGCCAGACAATAAGGCAGGCATTTAGACAGGCAGGCAAATAGGCAGGCAATTAGGCAGGCAGACAATTAGGCAGGGCAATTAGGCAGGCAATAGGCAGGCAATAGGGCAGTTAATTAGGCAGGCAATTAGGCAGGCAATTATGCAGTTAATATGCAGGCAATCTGGCAGTTAATTAAGCATACAATTAGGCAGGCAATTAGGCAGTTAATTAGGCACTTTATTAGGCAGGCAATTAGGCAGTTAATTAGGCAGGCAATTAGGTAGGTTAATTTGGCTTACAATAAGGGAGGGCAATTAGATAGGAAATTAGGCAGACAGTAAGGCAGTTAATTAGGTAGGCAATAAAGGCTAACAATTAGGCAGTTAATTAGGTAGGCAATTAAGCTGGCAATTAGGCAGCTAATTAGTTACTTTATTAGGCAGAGGCAATTAGGCAGTTAATTAGGCAGGCAATAAGGCAGATAATAATGCATACAATTAGGCAGGCAATAAGATAGACAATTAGTCATTTAATTATGCACCTAATTAGGCAGGAAATTAGGCAGACCAATTAGGTAGTTTATTAGGCAGGCAATTAGGCAGTTAATTAGGCAGGCACTTAGGCAGGCTTTAAGGCAGGCTATTAGACAGGCAAACAATTAGGCAGTCAATAGGCAGGCAATTAGGCAGTTCATTAGGCACTAAATTAGGCAGGCAATTGGGCTGTTAATTAGGCAGGCAATTAGGCAGGCATTTAGGCAGTTAATTAACAAGGCAATAAGGCAGTTAATTAGGCAGTTCATTAGGCAGGCAATAGGGCCAGGCAATTAGGCAGGTAATTAGGCAGGTAATTAGGCAGGCAATTAGGCAGGCAATAAGGCAGGCAATTTAGGCAGTTAAATAAGGCATATTATTAGGCAGGCAATTACATAGACTATTAGGCAGTTAATTAGGGCAGTAAATTAGGCAGGCAATTAGGCATTTATTTAGGCACGGCAATTAAGCAGGCAATTAGGCAGGTAATTAGGCAGTATATTAAGCAGATAATTACGCCAGGTAATTAGGCAGTTTATTAGGCAGGGCAATTAGGCAGTTAGTTAGGCAGGCACTTAGGCAGGGCAATTAGGCAGACTATTAGACAGGAAATTTGGCAGTTAATTAGGCACTTAATTAGGTTTTCTATAGGCAGTCTAATTAGGCAGGTAATTAGGCAGTTAATTTAGGCAGGCAATTAGGCAATTTAATTAGGCAGGCAATTAGGCAGTTATTAGGCAGGCAATTAGGCAGTTATTTAGGCAGGCAATGAGTCAGGCACTTAGGCAGGCAATTAGGCAGACTATTAGACAGGCAAACAATTAGGCAGGCAATTAGGCAGGCAATTAGGCAGTTAATTAGGCAGGCAATTAGGCAGTTTATTAGGCAGTTAATTAGGCAGTTAATTAGGAAGGAAATTAGGCAGGCAATTAGGCAGTAATTAGGCAGGCATTTAGGCAGTTAATTAGACAGTTAATTAGGGAGGCAATTAGGCAGGCAATGTAGCGTGCAATTAGGCAGTTAATTAGGCAAGTAATTATGCAGGCAATAAGCTAGCATTTAGGCAGACAAATAGGCAGATATTTACGCAGGTAATTAGGCCGTTTATTAGGCAAGGCAATTAGGCAGTTAATTAGGCAGGCACTTAGGCAGGACATTAGGCAGACTATTAGACAGGCAGACAATTAGGCAGGCAATTAGGCAGTTAATAAAACAGGCAATTAGCCAGTTAATTAGGCACTTAATTAGGCAGGCAATAAGGCAGGTAATTAGGCAGGCAATTAGGCAGGAAAATTCGCAGTTAATTAGCACTTAATTAGGTTTGCATATAGGCACTTAATTAGGCAGTTAATTAGACAGGTAATTAGGTAGTTAATAAGGCATACAATAAGGAAGGCAATTAGATAGGCAGTTAGGCAGGCAGTAAGGCAGTTAATTAGGCAGGCAATTAGCTAACAATTAGGCAGTTAATTAGGCAGGCAATTAAGCTGGCAATTAGGCAGTTAATTATGCACTTTATTAGGCAGGCAATTAGGCAGTTTTAAGGAAGGCAATTAGGCTGTTTATTAGGCAGGCAATTTGGCTGGCAATAAGGCTGGAATTAAGACAGGCAGGCAATTAGGCAGGCAGGCAATTAGGCAGGCAATTAGGCAGGCAAGCAATTAGGCAGGCAATAAGCAGGCAGGTTATTAGGCAGGGCAGGCAATTAGGCAGGCAATTAGGCAGTTAATTAGGCAGTTAATAAGGCAGACAATTAGGCAGGCAATTAGGCAGGCAATTATACAGGCAATTAGGCAGTTTTTAGGAAGGCAATTAGGCCAGTTTATAAGGCAGGCAATTAGGCTGGCAATAAGGCAGGCATTTAGACAGGCAGGCAATTAGGCAGGCAATTAGGCAGGCAATTAGGCAGGCAATTAGGCAGGTAGGCAATTAGGCAGGCAATTAGGCAGGCAGGCAATAAAGCAGGCAGGCAATTAGGCAAGCCATTTGACAGTTAATTAGGGAGGCAATTAGGCAGTTATTTAGTCAGTTAATTAGACAGGCATTAGGCAGTTATTTAGGCAGGCAATTAGGCAGTTAATTAGGCATACAATCAAGCAGGCAATTAGGCAGGCAATAAGGCAGTTAATTAAGCAGGCAATTAGGCAGGCAATTAAGTGGTCAATTAGGCAGTTAATTAGGCATACAATTAGGCAGTCATTTAGATAGGCAATTAGGCAGGCAATAGGCAGTTTATTAGACAGGCAATTAGGCAGGCAATAAGGCCAGGTTAATTAGGCAGGCAATTAGGCAGTTAATTATTTAGGCAATTAGGCAGTTAATTAGGCATACAATAAGGTCGCAATTAGATAGGCAATTAGGCAGGCAATAAGGCAGTAATTAGGCAGGCAATTAGGCAGTTAATTGGGCAGGCAATTAGGCAGGCAATTAGACAGTTAACTAGGCAGGCAATCATGCAGTTAATTAGGCAGGCAATAAGGCAGTTATTAGGCAGGCAATAAGGCAGTTAATTAGGCAGGCAATTAGGCGGTTAATTAGGCAGGCACTTAGGCAGGCAATTAGGCAGGATATTAGACAGGCAGACAATTAGGGCAGGCAATTAGGCAGTTAATTAGGCAGGAAATTAGGCAGGAAATTAGGCAGGAAATTAGGCAGTTAATTAGGCACTTTATTAGGTTTGCAATTAGGCTGTTAATTAGGCAGGCAATTAGGCAGTTAATTAGGCAGTTAATTAGGCCGGCAAAGAGGCAGTTAATTAGGCAGGCTTTTAGGCAGGCAATTACGCAGGCAATTAGGCAGTTAATTAGGTAGGCATTTAGGCAGTTAATTAGGCAGGCAATTAGGCAGGCAATTTAGCGGGCAATTAGGTAGTTAATTAAGCAAGTAATTATGCAGGAAATTAGGCTTGGCAATTAGGCATTTATTTAGGCAGGTAATAAGGCAGGGCAATTAGGCAGTTTATTAGGCAGATAATCACGCAGGTAATTAGGCAATTTATTAGGCAGGCAATTAAGCTAACAATTAGGCAGTTAATTAGGCAGGCAATTAAGCTGGCAATTAGGCATTTAATTAGACACTTAATTAGGCAGGCAATTAGGCAGTTAATTAGGCAGACAATTAGGCAGTTAATAAGGCATACAATTAAGCAGGCCATTAGATAGACAATTAGGCAGTTAATTAGGCACTTAATTAGGCAGGAAATTAGTTAGGCAATTAGGCAGTTTATTAGGCAGGCAAATAGGCAGTTAATGAGGCAGGAACTTAGGCTGGCAATTAGGCAGGCTATTAGACAGGCAAACAATTAGGCCAATCAATTAGGCAGTTAATTAGGCAGGCATTAGGCAGTTTATTACGCAGATAATTAGGCAGGCAATTAGGCAGTCAATTAGGCAGGCAATTAGGCAGTAATTAGGCAGGCAATTAGGCAGTTAATTAGGCAGACAATTAGGCAGTTAATAAGGCATACAATTAAGCAGGCAATTAGATAGACAATTAGGCAGTTAATTAGGCACTTAATTAGGCAGGAAATTAGGTAGGCAATTAGGCAGTTTATTAAGCAGGCAATTAGGCAGGCAATTAGGCAGGCAATAAGGCAGCCAATTGGGTAGTTATTAGGCAAGCAATAAGGCAGGCAATTAGGCAGGCAATAAGGCAGTTAATTAGGCAGGCAATTAGGCAGTTAATAAGGCAGGCAATTGGGCAGTTAATTAGGCAGGCAATTAGGCAGTTAATTAGGCATACCATAAGTCAGGCAATTAGACATGCAATAAGGCAGTTAATTAGGCAGTCAATTAAGCCGGCAATTAGGCAGTTTATTAGGCAAGCAATTAAGCAGGCAAATAGCAGTTAATTAGGCACTTAATTAGGCAGGCAATTAGGCAGTAAATTAAGCAGCTAATTAGGCAGTTAATAATGCATACAATTAGGCAGGCAATTAGATAGGCAATTAGGCAGGCAATTAGATAGGCAATTAGGCAGGCAATAAGGCAGTTAATTAAGCAGGTAATTAAGGAGGTTATTATGCGGGCAATTAGGCAGGCAATTAGGCAGGCAATTAGGCAGGCAATAAGGCAAGCAATTAAGCAGGCAATTAGGCAGTTTATTAGGAAGGCAAAATAGGCAGTTTATTAGGCAGAGCAATTAGGCAGACAATAGGGCAGGCATTTAGACGGGCAGGCAAATAGACAGGCAATTAGGCAGGCAGGCAATTAGGCAGGCAATTAGGTAGGCAATTAGGCAGGCAATAAGGCAGGCAATTAGGCAGCTAATTAGGCAGGCAATTAGGCAGGCAATTAGGCAGGCAATTAGGAAGGCAATTAGGCAGTTAATTAGGCACTAAATTAGGCAGGCAATTAGGCTGTTAATTAGGCAGGCAATTAGGCAGGCAATTAGGCAGTTAATTTAGCAAGGCAAAAGGTAGTTAATTAGGCAATTCATTAGGCAGGCAATTAGACATGCAATTAGGCAGGTTATTCGGCAGGTAATTAGGCAGGTAATAAGGCAGGCAATTAGGCAGGCAATAAGGCAGGCAATTAGGCAGTTAATAAGGCAGGCAATTAGGCAGTTAATTAGGCAGGCAATTAGGCAGTTAATTAGGCATACAATTAGGCAGGCAATTAGGCAGTTAAATATGCACTTAATTAGGCAGGCAATTAGGCAGTTATTTAGGCAGGCACTTAGGCAGTTATTTAGGCAGGCAATTAGGCAGTTAATTAGGCACTTAATTAGGCAGGCAATTAGGCAGTTAAATAGCAAGGCAATTAGGCAGTTATTTAGGCAGGCAATTAGGCAGTTAATTAGGCACTTAATTAGGCAGGCAATTAGGCAGTTAAATAGCAGGCAATTAGGCAGTTAAATAGCAGGCAATTAGGGCAGTTAATTAGCAGGCAATTAGTCAGTTAATTAGGCATACAATTAGGCAGACAATTAAGCAGGGCAATTAGGCAGTTCATTAGGCAGGCAAATTGGCAGGCAATTAGACAGGCATTTAGACAGGTAAAGAGGCAGGTAATTAGGCATTTAATTAGGCACGCAATCATGCAGTTAATTAGGCAGGCAATTAGGCAGTTAATAAGGCAGGCAATTAGGCAGTTAATTAGGCATACAATAAGTCAGGCAATTACACAGGCAATAAGGCAGTTAATTAGGCAGTCAATTAAGCGGGCAATTAGGCAGTTTATTAGGCAAGCAATTAAGCAGGCAATTAGCAGTTTACTTAGGCAGGCAATTAGGCAGTTAATTAAGCAGCTAATTAGGCAGTAAATTATGCATACAATTAGGCAGGCAATTAGATAGGCAATTAGGCAGGCAATTAGGCAGTTAATTAAGCAGCTAATTAGGCAGTACAATTATGCATACAATTAGGCAGGCTATTAGGAAGGCAATTAGGCAGGCAATAAGGCAAGCAATTAGGCAGGCAATTAAGCAGTTTATTAGGCATTTAATAAGGCAGGCAATGAGGCAGTTAATTAGGCAGGCAATTTGGCAGTTAATTAGGCATACAATTAGGCAGGCAATTAGACAGGCAGAAGGCAGTTAATTAGGCAGGCAATTTAAGCCGGGCAATTAGGCAGTTAATTAGGCAGGCAATTTGGCAGGCAATTAGGCAGTTAATTAGGCAGGCAATTATGCAGGCAATTAGGCAGTTAATTAGGCATTTAATAAGGCAGGCAATGAGGGCAGTTAATTAGGCAGGCAATTTGGCAGTTAATTAGGCATACAATTAGGCAGGCAATTAGACAGGCAGAAGGCAGTTAATTAGGCAGGCAATTTAAGCGGGCAATTAGGCAGTTAATTAGGCAGGCAATAAGACAAGCAATTAGGCAAGCAATTAGGCCAGCAATTAGGCCGGCAATTAGGCAGGCAATTAGGCAGCAATTAGGCAGGCAATTAGGCATGCAAAATAGACAGGCAATTAGGCAGGCAGGCAATTAGGCAGGCAATTAGGCCGATATTTAGGCAGGCAATTAGGCAGTTAATTAGGCACTTAATTAGGCAGGCAATTAGGCAGTTAATTAGGCACTTTATTAGGCAAACAATTAGGCAGGCAATTAGGCAGGCAATTATACAGGCAATTAGGCAGTTTTTAGGAAGGCAATTAGGCAGTTTATAAGGCAGGCAATTAGGCTGGCAATAAGGCAGGAATTTAGAAAGGCAGGCAATTAGGCAGGCAATTAGGCAGGCAATTAGGCAGGCAATTGGGCAGTTAATTAGGCAGGCAATTAGGCAGTTAATAAGGCAACACTTAGGCAGGGCAATTAGACAGGCAATATGTCAGTTAATTAGGCAGGCAATTAGGCAGGCAATTAAGCGGGCAATTAGGCAGTTAATTAGGCAGGCATTAGGCAGTTTATTACGCAGATAATTAGGCAGGCAATTAGGCAGTCAATTAGGCAGGCAATTAGGCAGTAATTAGGCAGGCAATTAGGCAGTTAATTAGGCAGACAATTAGGCAGTTAATAAGGCATACAATTAAGCAGGCAATTAGATAGACAATTAGGCAGTTAATTAGGCACTTAATTAGGCAGGAAATTAGGTAGGCAATTACGCCAGTTTATTAAGCAGGCAATTAGGCAGGCAATTAGGCAGGCAATAAGGCAGGCAATTAGGCAGTTAATTAGGAATACAATAAGTCAGGCAATTAGACAGGCAATAAGGCCAGGCAATTAGGCAGTTAATTAGGCACTAAATTAGGCAGGCAATTAGGCAGTTAATTAGGCAGGCAAATTGGCAGGTAATATTGCACTTTATTAGGCAGGCCAATTTGGCAGTTAATTAGGCAGGCAATTAGTTAGTTAATAAGGCATACAAATAGGCAGGCAATAAGATAGACAATTAGGCAGTTAATTAGGCACTTAATTAGGCAGGAAATTAGGCAGGCAATTAGGCAGGCAATTAGGCAGTTTATTAGGCTGGCAATTAGGCAGTTAATTCGGCAGGCAATTAGGCATATAATTAGCCAGGCATTTAGGCAGTTAAATAGGCAGGCATTCAGGCAAATAATTAGGCAGGCAATTAGGCAGTTAATTAGGGAGGGCAATTAGGCAGGGCAATTTAGCGGGTAATTAGGCAGTTAATTAGGTAAGTAATTATGCAGGCAATTGGCCGGCAATTAGGCAGGCATTTAGGCAGGCAATTAGGCAGGCAATTAGGCAGATAATTAGGCAGGCAATTAGGCAGTCCAATTAGGCAGGCAATTAGGCAATAATTAGAGCCAGGAATTTAGGCAGTTAATTAGGCAGTTAATTAGGCAGGCAATTAGGCAGTTAATTAGGCAGGCAATTAGGCAGTTTATTAGGCAGGCAATTAGGCAGTTAATTAGGCAGGCAATTAGGCAGTTAATTAGGCAGGCAATTAGGCAGTTAATTAGGCAGGCAATTAGGCATTTATATAGGCAGGCAATTTAGGCAGGCAATTAGGCAGTTAATTAGGCAGTTTATTAGGCAGATAATTACGCAGGTAATTAGGCAGTTTTTTAGGCAGGCAATTAGGCAGTTAATTAGGCAGGCACTTAGGCAGGCAATTAGGCAGGACTATTAGACAGGCAAACAATTAGGCAGGCAATTAGGCAGTTACTAAGGCAGGCAATTAGGCAGTTAATTAGGCACTTAATTAGGCAGGCAATTAGGCAGTTAATTAGGCAGGCAAATTGGCAGGTAATATTGCACTTTATTAGGCAGGCAATTTGGCAGTTAATTAGGCAGGCGATTTAGGCAGTTAATTAGGCAGGCAATTAGGCATATAATTAGCCAGGCATTTAGGCAGTTAAATAGGCAGGCATTCAGGCAAATAATTAGGCAGAGCAATTAGGCAGTTAATTAGGGAGGGCAATTAGGCAGGCAATTTAGCGGGTAATTAGGCAGTTAATTAGGTAAGTAATTATGCAGGCAATTAGGCAGGCAATTAGGCAGGCATTTAGGCAGACAATTAGGCAGGCAATTAGGCAGATAATTAGGCAGGCAATTAGGCAGTCAATTAGGCAGGCAATTAGGCAATAATTAGCCAGGAAATTAGGCAGTTAATTAGGCAGTTAATTAGGCAGGCAATTAGGCATTTATTTAGGCAGGGCAATTAGGCAGTTAATTAGGCAGTTTATTAGGCAGATAATTACGCAGGTAATTAGGCAGTTTTTTAGGCAGGCAATTAGGCAGTTAATTAGGCAGGCACTTAGGCAGGCAATTAGGCAGACTATTAGACAGGCAAACAATTAGGCAGGCAATTAGGCAGTTACTAAGGCAGGCAATTAGGCAGTTAATTAGGCCCCTTAATTAGGCAGGCAATTAGGCAGTTAATTAGGCAGGCAAATTGGCAGGTAATATTGCACTTTATTAGGCAGGCAATTTGGCAGTTAATTAGGCAGGCAATTAGTTAGTTAATAAGGCATACAATTAGGCAGGCAATAGAGATAGACAATTAGGCAGTTAATTAGGCACTTAATTAGGCAGGCAATTAGGCAGTTAATTAGGCAGGCAATTAGGCATATAATTAGCCAGGCATTTAGGCAGTAAATAGGCAGGCATTCAGGCAAATAGTTAGGCAGGCAATTAGGCAGTTAATTAGGGAGGCAATTAGGCAGGCAATTTAGCGGGTAATTAGGCAGTTAATTAGGTAAGTAATTATGCAGGCAATTAGGCAGGCAATTAAGCAGGCATTTAGC
>NW_026962569.1:0-38440 GCF_032445375.1 Bacillus rossius redtenbacheri | reverse complement strand
CAGGCAATTAGGCAGTTAATTAGGCAGGCAATTAGAGAGGCAATAAGGAATGATTTTAGTTAGGCAATGAGGCAGTTAATTAGGCGGGCAATTAGGCAGGCAATTAGGAAGATAATTAGGCAGGCAGTTAGGCAGTTAATTAGGCAGGCAATTAGTAAGGCAATCCAGCAGTTAATTATGCAGGCAATTAGTCAGTTTATTAGGCAGACATTAAGGCAGGCAATTAGGCAGTTAATTAGGCAGGCATTAAGGCAGGCAATTAGGCAGGCAATTAGGCAGTTATTAGGCAGTTAATTAGGCAGTTAATAAATAGGGAATTAGGCAGGCAATTATGCAGGCAATCCAGCAGTTAATTAGGCAGGCAATTAGGCAGTTAATTAGGCAGTTAATTAGGCAGTTAATAAGGCAGGCAATTAGGCAGGCAATTATGCAGTTAATTAGGCAGTTAATTAGGCAGGCAATTAGGCAGGGCTACAAGGCAGGCTTTTAGGCAGGCAATGAGGCAGTTAGTTAGGCGGGCAATTAGGCAGGCAAACCTGCAGTTAATTATGCAGGCAATTAGGCAGTTAATTAGGAAGTTAATTAGTCAATTAATTAGGCAGGCAATTAGACAGGCAATTAGGCAGTTGATGAGGCAGTTAATTAGGCATGCAATTAGGCAGGCAATAAGGCAGGCAATTATGCAGTTAATTAGGCAGGCAATAAGCAGGCAATTAGGCAGTTAATTAGGAAGTTATTTAGGCAGGCAATTAAGCAGGTAATTATGCAGGCAATTAGGCAGTAAATTAGACAGGCAACTAGGCAGGCAATAAGGCAGGCGATTAGGCAGGCAATTAGGCAATTAATTAGGCAGTTAACTAGGAAGGCAATTAGGAAGGCAATTAGGCAGTTAATTAAGCAGTTAATTAGGCAGGCAATTAGGCAGGCAATTATGCAGGCAAATAGACAGGCAATTAGGCAGGCAATTAGACAGGCAATTATGCAGGCAATTAGGCAGTTAATTAGGCAGTTAATTAGGCAGGCAATTAGGCAGGCAATTAGGCAGGCAATAAGGCAGGATTTAAGGCAGGCAATGAGGCAGGTAATTAGGCGGGCAATAAGGCAGGCAATTAGGCAGGCAATTAGGCAATAATTAGGCAGTTAATTGGGCAGTTAACTAGGAAGGCAATAAGCAGTTAATTAGGCAGGCAAATAAGCAGTTAATTAGGCAGTTAATTAGGCAGTTAATTAGGGAGTTAATTAGGCAGTTATTTAGGCAGGCAATTAGGCAGGCATTTAGGCAGGCAATAAGGCAGGCTTTAAGGCAGGCAATGAGGCAGGTAATTAAGCGAGCAATAAGACAGGCAATTAGGCAGGCAATTAGGTAATTAATTAGGCAGTTAATAAGGCAGTTAACTAGGAAGGCAATTAGGCAGGCAATTAGGCAGTTGATTAAGCAATTAATTAGGCAGTTAATTAGGCTGTTAATTAAGCAGTTTATTAGGCAGTTAATTAGGCAGGAAATTAGGCAGGCAATTATGCAGGCAAATAGGCAGTCAATTAGGCAGGCAATAAGGCAGGCAATTATGCAGGCAATTTGGCAGTTAATTAGGCAGGCAATTAGGCAGTTAATTAGGCAGGCAATCAGGCAGGCAATAAGGCAGGCTTTTAGGCAGGCAATGAGGCATTTAATTAGGCAGGCAGTAAGGCAGTTTATTAGGCAGGCAATTAGGCAGGCAATCCAGCAGTTATATAGGCAGGCAATTAGGCAGTTATTTAGGCAGGCATTAAGGCAGGCAATTAAGCAGATAGTTAGGCAGTTAATTAGGCAATTAATTAGGCAGGCAATTAGGCAGGTAACAAGGCAGGCTTTTAGGAAGGCAATGAGGCAGGTAATTAGGCGGGCAATTAGGCAGGCAATCCAGCAGTTAATTAGGCAGGCAATAAAGCTGTTAATTAGGCAGTTAATTAGGCAGTTAATTAGGCAGGCAATTATGCAGTTAATTAGGCAGGCAATTAGGCAGGCAACAAGGCAGGCTTTTAGGCAGGCAATGAGGCAGTTAATTTGGCGGGCAATTAGGAAGGCAATCCAGCAGTTAATTAGGCAGGCAATTAGGCAGGCTTTTAGGCAGGCAATGAGGCAGGTAATTAGGCGGGAAATGAGGCATGCAATTATGCAGGCAATTAGGCAGTTAATTAGGCAGGTAATTAGGAAAGCAATTAGGCAGGAAATTAGGCAGGCAAATAGGCAGACAATTAGGCAGTTAATTAGACAGGCAATAAGGCAATTAATTAGGCAGTTAATTAGGCAGTTAACTAGGAAGGCAATTAGGAAGGCAATTAGGCAGTTAATTAAGTAGTTAATTTGGCAGGCAATTAGGCAGTCAATAATGCAGGCAAATAGACAGGCAATTAGGCAGGCAATAAGGCAGGCTTTAAGGCAGGCAATGAGGCAGGTAATTAGGCAGGGAATAAGGCAGGCAATTAGGCAGGCAATAAGGCAATTAATTAGGCAGTTAATTAGGCAGTTAACTAGGAAAGCAATTAGGAAGGCAATTAGGCAGTTAATTAAGCAGTTAATTAGGCAGGCAATTAGGCAGGCAATTATGCAGGCAAATAGACAGGCAATTAGGCAGGCAATTAGACAGGCAATTATGCAGGCAATCAGGCAGTTAATTAGGCAGTTATTTAGGCAGGCAATTAGGCAGGCAATTAGGCAGGCAAAAAGTCAGGCTTTAAGGCAGGCAATGAGGCAGGTAATTAAGCTGGCAATAAGGCAGGCAATTAGGCAATTAATTAGGCAGTTAATTAGGCAGTTAACTAGGAAGGCAATTAGGCAGGCAATTAGGCAGTTGATTAAGCAATTAATTAGGCAGTTAATTAGGCTGTTAATTAAGCAGTTTATTAGGCAGTTAATTAGGCAGGAAATTAGGCAGGCAATATTGCAGGCAAATAGGCAGTCAATTAGGCAGGCAATTAGGCAGGCAATTAGGCAGTTAATTAGGTAGGCAATTAGGCAGTTAATTAGGCAGGCAATCAGGCAGGCAATAAGGCAGGATTTTAGGCAGGCAATGAGGCATTTAATTAGGCAGGCAGTTAGGCAGTTTATTTGGCAGGCAATTAGGCAGGCAATCCAGCAGTTAATTAGGCAGGCAATAAGGCAGTTATTTAGGCAGGCATTAAGGCAGGCAATTAAGCAGACAGTTAGGCAGTTAATTAGGCAATTAATTAGGCAGGCAATTAGGCAGGTAACAAGGCAGGCTTTTAGGCAGGTAATGAGGCAGTTAATTAGGTGGGCAATTAGGCAGGCAATCCAGCAGTTAATTAGGCAGGCAATAAGGCAGTTAATTAGGCAGTTAATTAGGCAGTTAATTAGGCAGGCAATTGGGCAGGCAATTAGGCAGGCAATTATGCAGGCAATTAGGCAGTTAATTAGGCATACAATTAGGCAGGCTTTTAAGCAGGCAATGAGGCAGTTAATTAGGCGGGCAATAAGGCAGGCAATCCAGCAGTTAATTAAGAAGTTAATTAGGCAATTAATTTGGCAGTTAATTAGGCAGTTAATTAGGCAGTTAATTAGGCAGGCAATTAGGCAGGCAATTAGGCAGGCAATTGGGCAGGCATTTAAGCAGGCAATTAGGCAGTTAATTAGGCAAGCAATAAGACAGGCAGGCAATTAGGCAGGCACGCAATTAGGCAGTCAATTAAGCAGATAATTAGGCAGGAAATTATGCAGGCAACAAGGCAGCCTTTAAGGCAGGCCTTGAGGCAGTATATTAGGCGGGCAATTAGGCAGGCAATCCAGCAGTTAATTAGGCAGGCAATTAGGCAGGCAATTAGGCAGGCAATAATGCAGGCAATTAGGCAGTTAATTAGGCATGCAATTAGACAGGCAATTAGGCAGGCAACAAGGCAGGCATTTAGGCAGGCAATGAGGCAGTTAATTAGGCGGCAATTAGGCAGGCAATCCAGCAGTTAATAAGGCAGGCAATTAGGCAGTTAATTAGGCAGTTTATTAGGCAGTTAATTTGGCAGTTTTTTAGGCAGGCAATTAGGCATTTAATTAGGCAGTTAATTAGGCAGGCAATTAGGCAGGCAATAAGGCAGTTAATTAGGCAGGCAATTAGGCAGTCAATTAGGCAGGCAATTAGGCAGTTAATTAGGCAGTTAATTAGGCAGTAAATTAGGCAGGCAATTAGGCAGGCAATTATGCAGGCAATTAGGCAGTTAATTAGGCAGGCAATTAGAGAGGCAATAAGGAATGATTTTAGGCAAGCAATGAGGCAGTTAATTAGGCGGGCAATTAGGCAGGCAATTAGGCAGATAATTAGGTAGGCAGTTAGGCAGTTTATTAGGCAAATAATTAGTCAGGCAATCCAGCAGTTAATTATGCAGGCAATTAGGCAGTTTATTAGGCAGGCATTAAGGCAGGCAATTAGGCAGGCAATTAGGCAGTTAGTAAGGCAGGCATTAAGGCAGGCAATTAGGCAGGCAATTAGGCAGTTAATTAGGCAGTTAATTAGGCAGGCAATTAGGCAGGCAATAAGGCAGGCATTTAGTCAGGCAATGAGGCAGTTAATTAGGCGGGCAATTAGGCAAGCAATCCAGCAGTTAATTAGGCAGGCAATTAGGCAGTTAATTAGGCAGTTAATTAGGCAGTTAATTAGGCAGGCAATAAGGCAAGCAATTAGGCAGGCAATTAAGCAGTCATTTAGGCAGTTAATTAGGCAGTTAATTAGGCTGGCAATTATGCAGGCAATTAGGCAGTTAATTAGGCAGGCAAATAGGCAGGCAATCAGGCAGGCAACAAGGCAGGCTTTTAGGCAGGCAATAAGGCAGTTAGTTAGGCAGGCAATTAGGCAGGCAAATCAGCAGTTAATTATGCAGGCAATTAGGCAGTTAATTAGGCAGTTAATTAGTCAATTAATTAGGCAGTTAATTAGGCAGGCAATTAGGCAGGCAATTAGGCAGTTGATGAGGCAGTTAATTAGGCAGGCAATTAGGCAGGCAATTAGGCAGGCAATTAGGCAGGCAATTATGCAGTTAATTAGGCAGGCAATAAGCAGGCAATTAGGCAGTTATTTAGGAAGTTATTTAGGCAGGCAATTAGGCAGGTAATTATGCATGCAATTAGGCAGTAAATTAGGCATGCAACTAGGCAAGCAATAAGGCAGGCAATTAGGCAGGCAATGAGGCAGTTAATTAGGCAGGCAGTTAGGCAGTTAATTAGGAAGCCAATTAGGCAGAAAATTTGGCAGTTAATTAGTCAGGCATTAAGGCAGGCAATTAGGCAGGCAATTAGGCAGTTAATTAGGCAGTTAATTAGGCAGGCAATTAGGCAGGCAATTATGCAGGCAATTAGGCAGTTAATTCGGCAGGCAATTAGGCAGTTAACAAGGCAGGCTTTTAGGCAGGCAATGAGGCAGTTAATTAGGCGGGCAATTAGGCAGCAATCCAGCAGTTATTATGCAGTTAATTAGGCAGTTAATTAGGCTGTTAATTAGGCAGTTAATAAGGTAGGCAATTAGGTTAGGCAATGAGGCAGGCAATTCGGCAGTTAATTAGGCAGTTAATTAGGCAGGCAATTAGGCAGGCAATAATGCAGGCAATTAGGCAGTTAATAAGGCATGCAATTAGACAGGCAATTAGGCAGGCAACAAGGCAGGCATTTAGGCAGGCAATGAGGCAGTTAATTAGGCGGCAATTAGGCAGACAATCCAGCAGTTAATAAGGCAGGCAATTAGGCAGTTAATTAGGCAGTTAATTAGGCAGTTAATTTGGCAGTTTTTTAGGCAGGCAATTAGGCAGTTAATTAGGAAGGCAATTAGGCAGGCAATAAGGCAGTTAATTAGGCAGGCAATTAGGCAGGCAATTAGGAAGTCAATTAGGCAGGCAATTAGGCAGTTAATTAGGCAGTTAATTATGCAGTAAATTAGGCAGGCAATTAGGCAGGCAATTATGCAGGCAATTAGGCAGTTAATTAGGCAGGCAATTAGAGAGGCAATAAGGAATGATTTTAGGCAGGCAATGAGGCAGTTAATTAGGCGGGCAATTAGGCAGGCAATTAGGCAGATAATTAGGCAGGCAGTTAGGCAGTTAATTAGGCAGGCAATTAGTAAGGCAATCCAGCAGTTAATTATGCAGGCAATTAGTCAGTTTATTAGGCAGACATTAAGGCAGGCAATTAGGCAGTTAATTAGGCAGGCATTAAGGCAGGCAATTAGGCAGGCAATTAGGCAGTTAATTAGGCTGTTAATTAGGCAGTTAATAAATAGGGAATTAGGCAGGCAATTATGCAGGCAATCCAGCAGTTAATTAGGCAGGCAATTAGGCAGTTAATTAGGCAGTTAATTAGGCAGTTAATAAGGCAGGCAATTAGGCAGGCAATTATGCAGTTAATTAGGCAGTTAATTAGGCAGGCAATTAGGCAGGCTACAAGGCAGGCTTTTAGGCAGGCAATGAGGCAGTTAGTTAGGCGGGCAATTAGGCAGGCAAACCTGCAGTTAATTATGCAGGCAATTAGGCAGTTAATTAGGAAGTTAATTAGTCAATTAATTAGGCAGGCAATTAGACAGGCAATTAGGCAGTTGTTGAGGCAGTTAATTAGGCATGCAATTAGGCAGGCAATTAGGCAGGCAATTATGCAGTTAATTAGGCAGGCAATAAGCAGGCAATTAGGCAGTTAATTAGGAAGTTATTTAGGCAGGCAATTAAGCAGGTAATTATGCAGGCAATTAGGCAGTAAATTAGGCAGGCAACTAGGCAGGCAATAAGGCAGGCGATTGAGCAGGCAATGAGGCAGTTAATTAGGCAGGCAGTTAGGCAGTTAATTAGAAAGCCAATTAGGCAGGCAATTTGGCAGTTAATTAGGCAGGCATTTAGGCAGACAATTAGGCAGGCAATTAGGCAGTTAATTAGGCAGTTAATTAGGCAGGAAATTAGGCAGGCAATTATGCAGGCAATTAGGCAGTTAATTCGGCAGGCAATTAGGCAGTTAACAAGGCAGGCTTTTAGGCAGGCAATAAGGCAGTTAATTAGGCGGACAATTAGGCAGCAATCCAGCAGTTATTAGGCAGGCAATTAGGCAGTTAATTAGGCAGTTAATTAGGCAGGCTATTAGGCATTTAATTATGCAGGCAATAAGGCAGTTAATTAGGAAGGCAATTAGGCAGGCAACAAGGCAGTCTTTTTGGCAGGCAATAATGCAGTTAATTAGGCGGGCAATAAGGCAGTTTATTAGGCAGTTAATTGGGCAGTTAATTAGGCAGGCAATAAAGCAGGCAAATAGGCAGTTAATTAGGCAGTTAATTAGGCAGTTAATTAGGCAGGCAATTATGCAGGCAATAAGGCAGTTAATTAGGCAGGCAATTAGGCAGGCAACAAGGAAGGCTTTTTGGGAGGCAATAAGGCAGTTAATTAGGCGGTTAATTAGGCAGGTAATCCAGCAGTTAATTAAGCATGCAATTAGGCAGTTAATTAGGCAGTTAATTAGGCAGTTTATTAGGCAGGCAATTAGGCAGGCAATTATGCAGGCATTTAGGCTGGAAATGAGGCAGTTAATTAGGCAGGCAGTTAGGCAGTTAATTAGGCAGGCAATTAGGCAGGCAATCCAGCAGTTAATTAGGCAGGCAATAAGGCAGTTAATTAGGCAGTTAATTAGGCAGTTAATTAGGCAGGCAATTAGGCAGTTAATTAGGCAGTTAATTAGGCAGGCAATTAGGCAGGCAATTATGCAGGCAATAAGGCAGGCAATAAGGCAGGCAATTAGGCAGTAAATTAGGCAGGCAATTAGACAGGCAACTAGGCAGTTAATTAGGCAGTTAAATACACAGGCATTAAGGCAGATAATTATGGAGGCAATTAGGCAATTAATTAGGCAGTTAATAAAGAAGGCAATAAGGTAGGCAAATATGCGGGCAATTAGGCAGTTAATTAGGCCGGCAATAAGGCAGGCAACAAGGCAGGCTTTTTGGGAGGCAATAAGGCAGTTAATTAGGCGGGCAATTAGGCAGGCAATCCAGCAGGTACTTAGGCGGGCAATAAGGCACGCAATTAGGCAGGCAATTAGTCAATTAAATAGGCCGTTAATAAGGCAGTTAACTAGGAAGGCAATTATGGAGGCAATTAGGCAGTTAATTAAGCAGTTAATTAGGCAGGCAATTAGGCAGGCGATTAAGCAGTTAATTAGGCAGGCAATTAGGCAGGCAATAAGGCAGGCTTTAAGGCAGGCAATGAGGCAGGTAATTAGGTGGGCAATACGGCAGGCAATTAATCAGGAAATTAGGCAGGCTTTTAGGCAGGCAATGAGGCAGGTAATTAGGCGGTCAATAAGGCAGGCAATTAGGCAGTTAATTAAGCAGTTAAATAGGCAGTTAATTAGGCAGGCAATTGGGCAGGCATTTATGTTGGCAACTAGGCAGTTAACTAGGCAGGCAATTAGGCAGGCTTTTAGGCAGGCTTTTAGGCAGGCAATGAGGCAGTTAATTAGGCGGGCAATTAGGAAGGCAATCTAGCAGTTAATTAGGCAGGCAAATAGGCAGTTAATTAGGCAGTTAATTAGGCAGGCAATTAGGCAGGCAATAAGGCAGGCTTTAAGGCAGGCAATGAGGCAGGTAATTAGGCAGGCAATAAGGCAGGCAATTAGGCAGGCAATAAGGCAAATAATTAGGCAGTTAATTAGGCAGTTAACTAGGAAGGCAATTAGGAAGGCAATTAGGCAGTTAATTAAGCAGTTAATTAGGCAGGCAATTAGGCAGGCATTTATGCAGGCAAATAGACAGGCAATTAGGCAGGCAATTAGGCAGTTAATTAGGCAGTTAATTAGGCAGGCAATTAGGCAGGCAATTAGGCAGGCAATAAGGCAGGCTTTAATGCAGGCAATGAGGCAAGTAATTAGGCGGGCAATAAGGCAGGCAATTAGGCAGGCAATTAGGCAATTAATTAGGCAGTTAATTGGGCAGTTAACTAGGAAGGCAATAAGCAGTTAATAAGGCAGGCAAATAAGCAGTTAATTAGGAAGTTAATTAGGCAAGTTATTAGGCAGTTAATTAGGCAGTTATTTAGGCAGGCAATTAGGCAGGCAATAAGGCAGGCTTAACGGCTGGCAATGAGGCAGGTAATTAAATGGGCAATAAGGCAGGCAATTAGGCAGGCAATTAGGCAATTAATAAGGCAGTTAATTAGGCAGTTAACTAGGAAGGCAATTAGGCAGTTGATTAAGCAATTAATTAGGCAGAAAATTAGTCAGTTAATTAAGCAGTTTATTAGGCAGTTAATGAGGCAGGAAATTAGGCAGGCAATTATGCAGGCAAATAGGCAGTCAATTAGGCAGGCAATTAGGCAGGCAATTAGGCAGTTAATTAGGCAGGCAATTAGGCAGTTAATTAGGCAGGCAATCAGGCAGGCAATAAAGCAGGCTTTTAGGCAGGCAATGAGGCATTTAATTAGGCAGGCAGTTAGGCAGTTTATTAGGCAGGCAATTAGGCAGGCAATTCAGCAGTTAATTAGGCAGGCAATTAGGCAGTTATTTAGGCAGGCATTAAGGCAGGCAATAAAGCAGACAGTTAGGCATTTAATTAGGCAATAAATTAGGCAGGCAATTAGGCAGGCTTTTAGGCAGGCAATGAGGCAGTTAATTAGGCGGGCAATTAGGAAGGCAATCCAGCAGTTTATTAGGCAGGCTTTTAGGCAGGCAATGAGGCAGGTAATTAGGCGGGAAATGAGGCATGCAATTATGCAGGCAATTAGGCAGTTAATTAGGCAGGTAATAAGGAAGGCAATTAGGCAGGAAATTAGGCAGGCAATTAGGCAGGCAATTAGGCAGTTAATAAGGCAGGCAATAAGGCAGTTAATTAGGCAGTTAATTAGGCAGTTAATTAGGCAGGCAATTAGGCAGGCAATTAGGCAGGCAATAAGGCAGGCTTTAAGGCAGGCAATGAGGCAGGTAATTAAGCGGGCAATAAGGCAGGCAATTAGGCAGGCAAAAAGGCAATTAATTAGGCAGTTAATTAGGCAGTTAACTAGGAAGGCAATTAGGCAGGCAATTAGGCAGTTAATTAAGCAATTAATTAGGCAGTTAATTAGGCAGTTAATTAAGCAGTTAATTAGGCAGTTATTAGGCAGGCAATTAGGCTGGCAATTATGCAGGCAAATAGGCGGTCAATTAGGCAGGCAATTGACCAGGCAATTATGCAGGCAATTAGGCAGTTAATTAAGCAGGCAATTAGGCAGTTAATTAGGCAGGCAATTAGGCTGGCAGTAAGGCAATCTTTTAGGCAATCAATTAGGCATTTAATTAGGCATGCAGTTAGGCAGTTTATTAGGCAGGCATTTATCAGGCAATCCAGCAGTTAATTAGGCAGGCAATTAGGCAGTTATTTAGGCAGGCATGAAAGCAGGCAATTAGACAGGCAATTAGGAGGTTAATTAGGCAATTAATTAGGCAGTTAATTAAGCAGGCAATTAGGCAGGCAATTAGGCAGTTAATTAAGCAATTTATTAGGCAGTTAATTAGGCAGGCAATTAGGCAGGCAATTATGCAGGCAAATAGGCAGTCAATTAGGCAGGCAATTGAGCAGGCAATTATGCAGGCAATTAGGCAGTTAATTAAGCAGGCAATTAGGCAGTTAATTAGGCAGGCAATTAGGCTGGCAGTAAGGCAGGCTTTTAGGCAGGCAATGAGGCATTTAATTAGGCAGGCAGTTAGGCAGTTTATTAGGCAGGCATTTAGGCAGGCAATCCAGCAGTTAATTAGGCAGGCAATTAGGCAGTTATTTAGGCAGGCATGAAGGCAGGCAATTAGGCAGGCAATTAGGAAGTTAATTTGGCAATTAATTAGGCAGGCAATTAGACAGGCAAATATGCGAGCAATTAGGCAGTTAATTAGGAAGGCAATTAGGCAGGTAACAAGGCAGGCTTTTAGGCAGGCAATGAGGCAGTTAATTAGGCGGGTAAATAGGCAGGCAATCCAGCAGTTAATTAGGCAGGCAATAAGGCAGTTTATTAGTCAGTTAATTAGGCAGTTAATTAGGCAGGCAATTAGGCAATTAATTAGGCAGGCAATTAGGCAGGCAACAAGGCAGGCTTTTAAGCAGGCAATGAGGCAGTTAATTAGGCGAGCAATTAGGAAGGCAATCCAGCAGTTAATTAGGCAGGCAATTAGGCAGGCTTTTAGGCAGGCAATGAGGCAGGTTATTAGGCGGGAAATAAGGCATGCAATTATGCAGGCAATTAGGCAGTTAATAAGGCAGGTAATTAGGAAGGCAATTAGGCAGGAAATTAGGCAGGCAATTAGGCAGGCAATAAGGCAGTTAATAAGGCAGGCAATAAGGCAGTTAATTAGGCAGTTAGTTAGGCAGTAATTAGGCAGTTAATTAGGCAGGCAATTAGGCAGGCATTTATGCAGGCAATTAGGCAGTTAATTAGGCAGGCAATTAGGCAGGCAACAAGGCAGGCTTTTAGGCAGGCAATGAGGCAGTTGATTAGGCGGGCAATTAGGAAGGCAATCCAGCATTTAATTAGGCAGGCAAATAGGCAGTTAATTAGGCAGTTAATTAGGCAGGCAATTAGGCAGGCAATTAGGTAGGCAATAGGGCAGGCTTTAAGGCAGGCAATGAGGCAGGTAATTAGGCGGGCAATAAGGCAGGATAATAGGCAATTAATTAGGCAGTTAATTAGGCAGTTAATTAGGTAGGCATTAAGGCAGGCAATTAGGCAGGCAATTAGGCAGGCAATTAGGCTGTTAATTAGGCAGTTAATTAGGCAGGCCATTAGGCAGGCATTTATGCAGGAAATTAAGCAGTTAATTAGGCAGGATATTAGGCAGGCAACAAGGCAGGCATTTAGGCAGGCAATGTGGCATTTAATTAGGCGGGCAATTAGGCAGGCAATCCAGCAGTTAATAAGGCAGGCAATTAGTCAGTTAATTATGCAGTTAATTAGGCAGTTAATTAGGCGGGCAATTAGGCAGGCAATCCAGCAGTTAATAAGGCAGGCAATTAGGCAGTTAATTAGGCAGGCATTAAGACAGGCAATTAGGCAGGCTTTTAGGCAGGCAATGAGGCAGTTAATTAGGCGGGCAATTAGGCAGGCAATTAGGCAGGCAGTTATGCAGTTAATTAGGCAGGCAATTAGGCAGGCAATCCAGCATTTACTTAGGCAGGCAATTAGGCAGTTAATTAGGCAGGCATTAAGGCAGGCAATTAGGCAGGCAATTAGGTAGTTAATTAGGCAGTTAATTAGGCAGTTGATTAGGCAGGCAATAAGGCAGGCAATTATGCAGGCAATTAGGCAGTAAATTAGGCAGGCAATTAGGCAGGCAACAATGCAGGCTTTTAGGCAGGCAATTAGGCAGTTAATTAGGCGGGCAATCAGGCAGGCAATCCAGCAGTTAATTAGGCAGGCAATTAGGCAGTTAATTATGTTCTTAATTAGGCAGTTAATTAGGTAGGCATTAAGGCAGCCAATTAGGCAGGCAATTAGGCAGTTAATTAGGCAGTTAATTAGGCAGGCCATTAGGCAGGCATTTATGCAGGAAATTAGGCAGTTAATTAGGCAGGCAATTAGGCAGGCAACAAGGCATGCATTTAGGCAGGCAATAAGGCAGTTAATTAGGCGGGCAATTAGGCAGGCAATCCAGCAGATAATAAGGCAGGCAATTAGTCAGTTAATTATGCAGTTAATTAGGCAGTTAATTAGGCGGGCAATTAGGCAGGCAATCCAGCAGTTAATAAGGCAGGCAATTAGGCAGGCAATTATGCAGGCAATTATGCAGTTAATTAGGCAGGCAATTAAGCAGGCAACAATGCAGGCTTTTAGGCAGGCAATGAGGCAGTTAATTAGGCGGGCAATTAGGCAGGCAATCCAGCAGTAATTAGGCAGGCAATTAGGCAGGCTTTTAGGCAGGCAATGAGGCAGGTAATTAGGCGGGAAATAAGGCAGTTAATTAGGCAGTTAATTAGGTAGGCATTAAGGCAGGCAATTCGGCAGGCAACAAGGCAGGCTTTTAGGCATGCAATGATCAGTTAATTAGGCGGGCAATTAAGAAGGCAATCCAGCAGTTAATTAGGCAGGCAATTAGACAGGCTTTTAGGCAGGCAATGAGGCAGGTAATTAGGCGGGAAATAAGGCAGTTAATTAGGCAGTTAATTAGGCAGGCAATTAGTCAGTCAATTAGGCAGGCAATAAGGCAGGCTTTAAGGCAGGCAATGAGGCAGGTAATAAGGCGGGCAATAAGGCAGGCAATTAGCAGGCAATTAGGCAATTAATTAGGCAGTTAATAAGGCAGTTAATTAGGAAGGCAATAAGGCAGGCAATTAGGCAGGCAATTCAGCAGTCATTTAGGCAGTTAAGTAGGCAATTAATTAGGCTGGCAATTATGCAGGCAATTAGGCAGTTAATTAAGCAGGCAAATAGGTAGGCAATCAGGCAGGCAACAAGGCAGGCTTTTAGGCAGGCAATAAGGCAGTTAGTTATGCGGGCAATTAGGCAGGCAAACCAGCAGTTAATATTGCATGCAATTAGGCAGTTAATTAGGCAGTTAATTAGACAATTAATTAGGCAGTTAATTAGGCAGGCAATTAGGCAGGCAATTAGGCAGTTGATGAGGCAGTTAATTAGGCATGCAATTAGGCAGGCAATTAGGCAGGCAATTATGCAGTTAATTAGGCAGGCAATAAGCAGGCAATTATGCAGTTAATTAGGAAGTTATTTAGGCAGGCAATTAGGCAGGTAATTATGCAGGCAATTAGGCAGTAAATTAGGCAGGCAACTAGGCAGGCAATAAGGCAGGCGATTGAGCAGGCAATGAGGCAGTTAATTAGGCAGGCAGTTAGGCAGTTAATTAGGAAGCCAATTAGGCAGGCAATTTGGCAGTTAATTAGGCAGGCATTAAGGCAGGCAATTAGGCAGGCAATTAAGGCAGTTAATTAGGCAGTTAATTAGGCAGGCAATTATGCAGGCAATTAGGCAGTTAATTCGGCAGGCAATTAGGCAGTTAACAAGGCAGGCTTTTAGGCAGGCAATGAGGCAGTTAATTAGGCGGACAATTAGGCAGCAATCCAGCAGTTATTAGGCAGGCAATTAGGCAGTTAATTACGCAGTTAATTAGGCAGTTAATTAGGCAGGCTATTAGGCATTTAATTATGCAGGCAATAGGGCAGTTAATTAGGAAGGCAATTAGGCAGGCAACAAGGCAGTCTTTTTGGCAGGCAATGATGCAGTTAATTAGGCGGGCAATAAGGCAGGCAATCCAGCAGTTAATTAGGCAGGCAATTAGGCAGTTAATTAGGCAGTTAATTGGGCAGTTAATTAGGCAGGCAATAAAGCAGGCAAATAGGCAGTTAATTAGGCAGTTAATTAGGCAGTTAATTAGGCAGTTAATAAGGCAGGCAATTATGCAGGCAATAAGGCAGTTAATTAGGCAGGCAATTTGGCAGGCAATTAGGCAGGCAACAAGGAAGGCTTTTTGGGAGGCAATAAGGCAGTTAATTAGGCGGGCAATTAGGCAGGTAATCCAGCAGTTAATTAAGCATGCAATTAGGCAGTTAATTAGGCAGTTAATTAGGCAGTTTATTAGGCAGGCAATTAGGCAGGCAATTATGCAGGCATTTAGGCAGGCAATGAGGCAGTTAATTAGGCAGGCAGTTAGGCAGTTAATTAGGCAGGCAATTAGGCAGGCAATCCAGCAGTTAATTAGTCAGGCAATAAGGCAGTTAATTAGGCAGTTAATTAGGCAGTTAATTAGGCAGGCAATTAGGCAGTTAATTAGGCAGTTAATTAGGCAGGCAATTAGGCAGGCAATTATGCAGGCAATTAGGCAGGCAAAAAGGCAGGCAATTAGGCAGTAAATTAGGCAGGCAATTAGACAGGCAATTAGGCAGTTAATTAAGCAGTTAAATACGCAGGCATTAAGGCAGACAATTATGGAGGCAATTAGGCAATTAATTAGGCAGTTAATAAAGAAGGCAATAAGGTAGGCAAATATGCGGGCAATTAGGCAGTTAATTAGGCCGGCAATAAGGCAGGCAACAAGGCAGGCTTTTTGGGAGGCAATAAGGCAGTTAATTAGGCGGGCAATTAGGCAGGCAATCCAGCAGTTAATTAGGCAGGCAATTAGGCAGTTAATTAGGCAGTTAATTAGGCAGGCAATTAGGCAGTTAATTAGGAAGTTAATTAGGCAGTTAATTAGGCAGGCAATTAGGCAGGCAATTATGCAGGCAATTAGGCAGGCAATAAGGCAGGCATTTAGGCAGTTAATTTAGCAGGCAATTAGACAGTCAATTAGGCAGGCAATTAGGCAGTTAATTAGGCAGTTAATTAGGCAGGCATTAAGGCAGACAATTATGGAGGCAATTAGGCAGGCAATTAGGCAGGCAATAAGGCAGGCAATAAGGCAGGCTTTTAGGCAGGCAATGGGGCAGGTACTTAGGCGGGCAATAAGGCACGCAATTAGGCAGGCAATTAGTCAATTAATTAGGCCGTTAATAAGGCAGTTAACTAGGAAGGCAATTATGGAGGATATTAGCAGTTAATTAAGCAGTTAATTAGGCAGGCAATTAGGCAGGCGATTAAGCAGTTAATCAGGCAGGCAATTAGGCAGGCAATAAGGCAGGCTTTAAGGCAGGCAATGAGGCAGGTAATTAGGCGGGCAATACGGCAGGCAATTAATCAGGAAATTAGGCAGGCTTTTAGGCAGGCAATGAGGCAGGTAATTAGGCGGGCAATAAGGCAGGCAATTAGGCAGTTAATTAGGCAGTTAAATAGGCAGTTAATTAGGCAGGCAATTGGGCAGGCATTTATGCAGGCAATTAGGCAGTTAATTAGGCAGGCAATTAGGCAGGCAACAAGGCAGGCTTTTAGGCAGGCAATGAGGCAGTTAATTAGGCGGGCAATTAGGAAGGCAATCCAGCAGTTAATTAGGCAGGCAAATAGGCAGTTAATTAGGCAGTTAATTAGGCAGTTAATTAGGCAGGCAATTAGGCAGGCAATAAGGCAGGCTTTAAGGCAGGCAATGAGGCAGGTAATTAGGCAGGCAATAAGGCAGGCAATTAGGCAGGCAATAAGGCAATTAATTAGGCAGTTAATTAGGCAGTTAACTAGGAAGGCAATTAGGAAGGCAATTAGGCATTTAATTAAGCAGTTAATTAGGCAGGCAATTAGACAGGCATTTATGCAGGCAAATAGACAGGCAATTAGGCAGGCAATAAGACAGGCAATTATGCAGGCAATTAGGCAGTTAATTAGGCAGTTAATTAGGCAGGCAATTAGGCAGGCAATTAGGCAGGCAATTAGGCAGGCAATAAGGCAGGCTTTAATGCAGGCAATGAGGCAAGTAATTAGGCGGGCAATAAGGCAGGCAATTAGGCAGGCAATTAGGCAATTAATTAGGCAGTTAATTGGGCAGTTAACTAGGAAGGCAATAAGCAGTTAATTAGGCAGGCAAATAAGCAGTTAATTAGGCAGTTAATTAGGCAGTTCTTTAGGCAGTTAATTAGGCAGTTATTTAGGCAGGCAATTAGGCAGGCAATTAGGCAGGCAATAAGGCAGGCTTTACGGCTGGCAATGAGGCAGGTAATTAAATGGGCAATAAGGCAGGCAATTAGGCAGGCAATTAGGCAATTAATTAGGCAGTTAATTAGGCAGTTAACTAGGAAGGCAATTAGGCAGTTGATTAAGCAATTAATTAGGCAGAAAATTAGGCAGTTAATTAAGCAGTTTATTAGGCAGTTAATTAGGCAGGAAATTAGGCAGGCAATTATGCAGGCATATAGGCAGTCAATTAGGCAGGCAATTAGGCAGGCAATTAGGCAGTTAATTCGGCAGGCAATTAGGCAGTTAATTAGGCAGGCAATCAGGCAGGCAAAAAAAGCAGGCTTTTAGGCAGGCAATGAGGCATTTAATTAGGCAGGCAGTTAGGCAGTTTATTAGGCAGGCAATTAGGCAGGCAATTCAGCAGTTAATTAGGCAGGCAATTAGGCAGTTATTTAGGCAGGCATTAAGATAGGCAATTAAGCAGACAGTTAGGCATTTAATTAGGCAATAAATTAGGCAGGCAATTAGGCAGGTAACAAGGCAGGATTTTAGGCAGGCAATGAGGCAGTTAATTAGGCAGTTAATTAGGCAGTTAATTAGGCAGTTAATTAGGTAGGCAATTAGGCAGTTAATTAGGCAGGCAATTAGGCAGGCAACAAGGCAGGCTTTTAGGCAGGCAATGAGGCAGTTAATTAGGCGGGCAATTAGGAAGGCAGTCCAGCAGTTTATTAGGCAGGCTTTTAGGCAGGCAATGAGGCAGGTAATTAGGCGGGAAATGAGGCATGCAATTATGCAGGCAATTAGGCAGTTAATTAGGCAGGTAATTAGGAAGGCAATTAGGCAGGAAATTAGGCAGGCAATTAGGCAGGCAATTAGGCAGTCAATTAGGCAGGCAATAAGGCAGTTAATTCGGCAGTTAATTAGGCAGTTAATTTGGCCGTTAATTAGGCAGGCAATTAGGCTGGCAATTAGGCAGGCAATTAGGCAGGCAATAAGGCAGGCTTTAAGGCAGGCAATGAGGCAGGTAATTAGGCGATAAATAAGGCAGGCAATTAGGCAGGCAATTAGGCAATTAATTAGGCAGTTAATTAGGCAGTTAACTAGGAAGGCAATACAGCAGTTATTTAGGCAGGCAAATAAGCAGTTAATTAGGCAGTTAATTAGGCAGTTAATTTGGCAGTTAATTAGGCAGTTATTTAGGAAGGCAATTAGGCAGGCAATTAGGCAGGCAATAAGGCAGGCTTTAAGGCAGGCAATGAGGCAGGTAATTAAGCGGGCAATAAGGCAGGCAATTAGGCAGGCAAAAAGGCAATTAATTAGGCAGTTAATTAGGCAGTTAACTAGGAAGGCAATTAGGCAGGCAATTAGGCAGTTAATTAAGCAATTAATTAGGCAATTAATTAGGCAGTTAATTAAGCAGTTAATTAGGCAGTTATTAGGCAGGCAATTAGGCAGGCAATTATGCAGGCAAATAGGCGGTCAATTAGGCAGGCAATTGACCAGGCAATTATGCAGGCAATTAGGCAGTTTATTAAGCAGGCAATTAGGCAGTTAATTAGGCTGGCAGTAAGGCAAGCTTTTAGGCAGGCAAATAGGCATTTAATTAGGCATGCAGTTAGGCAGTTTATTAGGCAGGCATTTATCAGGCAATCCAGCAGTTAATTAGGCAGGCAATTAGGCAGTTATTTAGGCAGCATGAAAGCAAGCAATTAGACAGGCAATTAGGAGGTTAATTAGGCAATTAATTAGGCATGCAATTAGGCAGGCAATTAGGCAGGCAATTAGGCAGTTAATTAAGCAATTAATTAGGCAGTTAATTAGGCAGTTAATTAAGCAGTTAATTAGGCAGTTATTAGGCAGGCAATTAGGCAGGCAATTATGCAGGCAAATAGGCAGTCAATTAGGCAGGCAATTGAGCAGGCAATTATGCAGGCAATTAGGCAGTTAATTAAGCAGGCAATTAGGCAGTTAATTAGGCAGGCAATTAGGCTGGCAGTAAGGCAGGCTTTTAGGCAGGCAATGAGGCATTTAATTAGGCAGGCAGTTAGGCAGTTTATTAGGCAGGCATTTAGGCAGGCAATCCAGCAGTTAATTAGGCAGGCAATTAGGCAGTTATTTAGGCAGGCATGAAGGCAGGCAATTAGGCAGGCAATTAGGAAGTAAATTTGGCAATTAATTAGGCAGTTAATTAGGCAGGCATTAGGCAGGCAAATATGCGGGCAATTAGGCAGTTAATTAGGCAGGCAATTAGGCAGGTAACAAGGCAGGCTTTTAGGCAGGCAATGAGGCAGTTAATTAGGCGGGCAAATAGGCAGGCAATGAGGCAGGTTATTAGGCGGGAAATAAGGCATGCAATTATGCAAGCAATTAGGCAGTTAATAAGGCAGGTAATTAGGAAGGCAATTAGGCAGGAAATTACGCAGGCAATTAGGCAGGCAATAAGGCAGTTAATAAGGCAGGCAATAAGGCAGTTAATTAGGCAGTTACTTAGGCAGTTTATTAGCCAGTTAATTAGGCAGGCAATTAGGCAGACATTTATGCAGGCAATTAGACAGTTAATTAGGCAGGCAATTAGGCAGGCAACAAGGCAGGCTTTTAGGCAGGCAATGAGGCAGTTGATTAGGCGGGCAATTAGGAAGGCAATCCAGCATTTAATTAGGCAGGCAAATAGGCAGTTAATTAGGCAGTTAATTAGGCAGTTAATTAGGCAGTTAATTAGGCAGGCAATTAGGCAGGCAATTAGGTAGGCAATAGGGCAGGCTTTAAGGCAGGCAATGAGGCAGGTAATTAGGCGGGCAATAAGGCAGGATATTAGGCAATTAATTAGGCAGTTAATTAGGCAGTTAATTAGGTAGGCATTAAGGCAGGCAATTAGGCAGGCAATTAGGCAGTTAATTAGGCAGTTAATTAGGCAGGCCATTAGGCAGGCACATATGCAGGAAATTAGGCAGTTAATTAGGCAGGCAATTAGGCAGGCAACAAGGCAGGCATTTAGGCAGGCAATGTGGCATTTAATTAGGCGGGCAATTAGGCAGGCAATCCAGCAGTTAATAAGGCAGGCATTTAGTCAGTTAATTATGCAGTTAATTAGGCAGTTAATTAGGCGTGCAATTAGGCAGGCAATCCAGCAGATAATAAGGCAGGCAATTAGTCAGTTAATTATGCAGTTAATTAGGCAGTTAATTAGGCGGGCAATTAGGCAGGCAATCCAGCAGTTAATAAGGCATGCAATTAGGCAGGCAATTATGCAGGCAATTAGGCAGTTAATTAGGCAGGCAATTAGGCAGGCAATTAGGCAGGCAGTTAGGCAGTTAGTTAGGCAGGCAATTAGGCAGGCAATCCAGCATTTACTTAGGCAGGCAATTATGCAGTTAATTAGGCAGGCATTAAGGCAGGCAATTAGGCAGGCAATTAGGTAGTTAATTATGTTCTTAATTAGGCAGTTAATTAGGTAGGCATTAAGGCAGGCAATTAGGCAGGCAATTAGGCAGGCAATTAGGCAGTTAATTAGGCAGTTAATTAGGCAGGCCATTAGGCAGGCATTTATGCAGGAAATTAGGCAGTTAATTAGGCAGGCAACAAGGCATGCATTTAGGCAGGCAATGAGGCAGTTAATTAGGCGGGCAATTAGGCAGGCAATCCAGCAGATAATAAGGCAGGCAATTAGTCAGATAATTATGCAGTTAATTAGGCAGTTAATTAGGCGGGCAATTAGGCAGGCAATCCAGCAGTTAATAAGGCAGGCAATTAGGCAGGCAATTATGCAGGCAATTAGGCAGTTAATTAGGCAGGCAATTAAGCAGGCAACAATGCAGGCTTTTAGGCAGGCAATGAGGCAGTTAATTAGGCGGGCAATTAGGCAGGCAATCCAGCAGTAATTAGGCAGGCAATTAGGCAGTTAATTAGGCACTTAGTTAGGCAGTTAATTAGGTAGGCATTAAGGCAGGCAATTAGGCAGGCAACAAGGCAAGCTTTTAGGCATGCAATGAGGCAGTTAATTAGGCGGGAAATAAGGCAGTTAATTAGGCAGTTAATTAGGCAGGCAATTAGTCAGTCAATTAGGCAAGCAATAAGGCAGGCTTTAAGACAGGCAATGAGGCAGGTAATAAGGCGGGCAATAAGGCAGGCAATTAGCAGGCAATTAGGCAATTAATTAGGCAGTTAATAAGGCAGTTAACTAGGAAGGCAATTAGGCAGGCAATTAGGCAGTTGATTAAGCAATTAATTAGGCAGTTAATTAGGCAGTTAATTAAACAGTTTATTAGGCAGTTAATTAGGCAGGCAATTAGGCAGGCAATTATGAAGGCAAATAGGCAGTCAATTAGTCAGGCAATTAGGCAGGCAATTATGCAGGCAATTAGGCAGTTAATTAGGCAGGCAATTAGGCAGTTAAAAAGGCAGGCAATCAGGCAGGCAATAAGGCAGGCTTTTAGGCAGGCAATGAGGCATTTAATTAGGCAGGCAGTTAGGCAGTTTATTAGGCAGGCAATTAGGCAGGCAATCCAGCAGTTAATTAGGCATGCAATTAGGCAGTTATTTGGGCAGGCATTAAGGCAGGCAATTAGGCAGACAATTAGGCAGTTAATTAGGCAGGCAATTAGGCAGGTAACAAGGCAAGCTTTTAGGCAGGCAATGAGGCAGTTAATTAGGCGGGCAATTAGGCAGGCAATCCAGCAGTTAATTAGGCAGGCAATAAGGCAGTTAATAAGGCAGTTAATTAGGCAGTTAATTAGGCAGGCAATTAGGCAGTTAATTAGGCAGGCAATTAGGAAGGCAATCCAGCAGTTAGTTAGGCAGGCAATTAGGCAGGCTTTTAGGCAGGCAATGAGGCAGGTAATTAGGCGGGAAATAAGGCATGCAATTATGCAGGCAATTAGGCAGTTAATTAGGCAGGTAATTAGGAAGGCAATTAGGCAGGAAATTAGGCAGGCAATTAGGCAGGCAATTAGGCAGGTAATTAGGAAGGCAATTAGGCAGGAAATTAGGCAGGCAATTAGGCAGGCAATTAGGCAGTTAATTAGGCAAGCAATAAGGCAGTTAATTAGGCAGTTAATTATGCAGTTAATTAGGCAGGCATTTATGCAGGCAATTAGGCAGTTAATTAGGCAGGCAATTAGGCAGGCAACAAGGCAGGCTTTTAGGCAGGCAATGAGGCAATTAAGTAGGCGGGCAATTAGGAAGGCAATCCAGCAGTTAATTAGGCAGGCAAATAGGCAGTTAATTAGGCACTTAATTAGGCAGTTAATAAGGCAGTTAATTAGGCAGTTAATTAGGCAGTTAATTCGACAGGCAATTAGGCAGGCAATTAGGTAGGCAATAGGGCAGGCTTTAAGGCAGGCAATGAGGCAGGTAATTAGGCGGGCAATAAGGCAGGCAATAAGGCAGGCAATTAGGCAATTAATTAGGCAGTTAATTTGGCAGTTAACTAGGAAGGCAATTAGGCATGCAATTAGGCAGTTAATTAAGCAGTTAATTAGGCAGTTAATTAGGCAGGCAATTAGGCAGGCAATTATGCAGGCAAATAGGCAGGCAATTAGGCAGGCAATTAGGCATGCAATTATGCAGGTAATTAGGCAGGTAATTAGGCAGTTAATTAGGCAGGCAATTATGCAGTTAATAATGCAGGCAATTAGGCAGGCATTAAGGCAGGCTTTTAGGCAGGCAATGAGGCATTTAATTAGGCAGGCGATTAGGCAGGCAATCCAGCAGTTAATTAGGCAGGCAATTAGGCAGTTATTTAGGCAGGCATTAAGGCAGGCAATTAGGCAGTTAATTAGCAATTAATTAGGCAGTTAATTAGGCAGGCAATTAGGCAGGCAAATATGCGGGCAATTAGGCAGTTAATTAGGCAGGCAATTAGGCAGGCAACAAGGCAGGCTTTTAGGCAGGCAATGAGGCAGTTAATTAGGCGGGCAATTAGGGAGGCAATCCAGCAGTTAATTAGGCAGGCAATAAGGCAGTTAATTAGGCAGTTAATTAGGCAGTTAATTAGGCAGGCAATTAGGCAGTTAATTAGGCAGGCAATTAGACAGGCAACAAAGCAGGCTTTTAGGCAGGCAATGAGGCAGTTAATTAGGCGGGCAATTAAAAAGGCAATCCAGCAGTTAATTAGGCAGGCAATTAGGCAGTTAATTAGGCAGTTAATTAGGCAGTTAATTAGGCAGTTAATTAGGCAGGCAATTAGGCAGGCAATTAGGCAGGCAATTAGGCAGGCAATAAGGCAGGCTTTTAGGCAGGCAATGGGTTAGGTAATTAGGCAGGCAATAAGGAAGGCAATTAGGCAGGCAAATAGGCAGTTAATTAAGCAGTTAATTAGGCAGGCAATTAGGCAGTTATTTAGGCAGTTAATTATGCAGGCAATTAGGCAGGCAATTAGGCAGGCAATAAAGCAGGCTTTAAGGCAGGCAATGAGGCAGTTAATTAGGCGGGCAATTAAAAAGGCAATCCAGCAGTTAATTAGGCAGGCAATTAGGCAGTTAATTAGGCAGTTAATTAGGCAGTTAATTATGCAGGCAATTAGGCAGGCAATTAGGCAGGCAATTAGGCAGGCAATAAGGCAGGCTTTTAGGCAGGCAATGGGATAGGTAATTAGGCAGTCAACTAGAAAGGCAATTAGGCAGGCAAATAGGCAGTTAATTAAGCAGTTAATTAGGCAGGCAATTAGGCAGTTAATTAGGCAGTTAATTATGCAGGCAATTAGGCAGGCAATTAGGCAGGCAATAAAGCAGGCTTTAAGGCAGGCAATGAGGCAGGTAATTAGGCGGGCAATAAGGCTGGCAACTAGGCAGGCAATTAGGCAATTAATTAGGCAGTTAATTAGGCAGTTAACTAGGAAGGCAATTAGGCAGTTAATTATGCAGGCAATTAGGCAGGCAATTAGGCAGGCTTTTAAGTAGGCAATGAGGCAGGTAATTAGGCGGGCAATAAGGCAGGCAATTAGGCAGGCAATTAGGCAATTAATTAGACAGTTAATTAGGCAGTTAACTAGGAAGGCAATTAGGCTGGCAATTAGGCAGTAATTAAGCAGTTATCAGGCAGTTAATTAGGCAGGCAATTAGGCAGGCAATAATGCAGGCAAGTATGCAGGCAATTAGGCAGGCAATTATGCAGGCAATTATGCAGGCAAATAGGCAGTTAATTAGGCAGGCAATTAGGCAGGCAATTAGGCAGGCAGTTAGGCAGTTAGTTAGGCAGGCAATTAGGCAGGCATTTATCAGGCAATCCAGCAGTTAATTAGGCAGGCAATTAGGCAGTTATTTAGGCAGCATGAAAGCAAGCAATTAGACAGGCAATTAGGAGGTTAATTAGGCAATTAATTAGGCAGTTAATTAAGCAGGCAATTAGGCAGGCAATTAGGCAGTTAATTAAGCAATTAATTAGGCAGTTAATTAGGCAGTTAATTAAGCAGTTAATTAGGCAGTTATTAGGCAGGCAATTAGGCAGGCAATTATGCAGGCAAATAGGCAGTCAATTAGGCAGGCAATTGAGCAGGCAATTATGCAGGCAATTAGGCAGTTAATTAAGCAGGCAATTAGGCAGTTAATTAGGCAGGCAATTAGGCTGGCAGTAAGGCAGGCTTTTAGGCAGGCAATGAGGCATTTAATTAGGCAGGCAGTTAGGCAGTTTATTAGGCAGGCATTTAGGCAGGCAATCCAGCAGTTAATTAGGCAGGCAATTAGGCAGTTATTTAGGCAGGCATGAAGGCAGGCAATTAGGCAGGCAATTAGGAAGTAAATTTGGCAATTAATTAGGCAGTTAATTAGGCAGGCATTAGGCAGGCAAATATGCGGGCAATTAGGCAGTTAATTAGGCAGGCAATTAGGCAGGTAACAAGGCAGGCTTTTAGGCAGGCAATGAGGCAGTTAATTAGGCGGGCAAATAGGCAGGCAATGAGGCAGGTTATTAGGCGGGAAATAAGGCATGCAATTATGCAAGCAATTAGGCAGTTAATAAGGCAGGTAATTAGGAAGGCAATTAGGCAGGAAATTACGCAGGCAATTAGGCAGGCAATAAGGCAGTTAATAAGGCAGGCAATAAGGCAGTTAATTAGGCAGTTACTTAGGCAGTTTATTAGCCAGTTAATTAGGCAGGCAATTAGGCAGACATTTATGCAGGCAATTAGACAGTTAATTAGGCAGGCAATTAGGCAGGCAACAAGGCAGGCTTTTAGGCAGGCAATGAGGCAGTTGATTAGGCGGGCAATTAGGAAGGCAATCCAGCATTTAATTAGGCAGGCAAATAGGCAGTTAATTAGGCAGTTAATTAGGCAGTTAATTAGGCAGTTAATTAGGCAGGCAATTAGGCAGGCAATTAGGTAGGCAATAGGGCAGGCTTTAAGGCAGGCAATGAGGCAGGTAATTAGGCGGGCAATAAGGCAGGATATTAGGCAATTAATTAGGCAGTTAATTAGGCAGTTAATTAGGTAGGCATTAAGGCAGGCAATTAGGCAGGCAATTAGGCAGTTAATTAGGCAGTTAATTAGGCAGGCCATTAGGCAGGCACATATGCAGGAAATTAGGCAGTTAATTAGGCAGGCAATTAGGCAGGCAACAAGGCAGGCATTTAGGCAGGCAATGTGGCATTTAATTAGGCGGGCAATTAGGCAGGCAATCCAGCAGTTAATAAGGCAGGCATTTAGTCAGTTAATTATGCAGTTAATTAGGCAGTTAATTAGGCGTGCAATTAGGCAGGCAATCCAGCAGATAATAAGGCAGGCAATTAGTCAGTTAATTATGCAGTTAATTAGGCAGTTAATTAGGCGGGCAATTAGGCAGGCAATCCAGCAGTTAATAAGGCAGGCAATTAGGCAGGCAATTATGCAGGCAATTAGGCAGTTAATTAGGCAGGCAATTAGGCAGGCAATTAGGCAGGCAGTTAGGCAGTTAGTTAGGCAGGCAATTAGGCAGGCAATCCAGCATTTACTTAGGCAGGCAATTATGCAGTTAATTAGGCAGGCATTAAGGCAGGCAATTAGGCAGGCAATTAGGTAGTTAATTATGTTCTTAATTAGGCAGTTAATTAGGTAGGCATTAAGGCAGGCAATTAGGCAGGCAATTAGGCAGGCAATTAGGCAGTTAATTAGGCAGTTAATTAGGCAGGCCATTAGGCAGGCATTTATGCAGGAAATTAGGCAGTTAATTAGGCAGGCAACAAGGCATGCATTTAGGCAGGCAATGAGGCAGTTAATTAGGCGGGCAATTAGGCAGGCAATCCAGCAGATAATAAGGCAGGCAATTAGTCAGTTAATTATGCAGTTAATTAGGCAGTTAATTAGGCGGGCAATTAGGCAGGCAATCCAGCAGTTAATAAGGCAGGCAATTAGGCAGGCAATTATGCAGGCAATTAGGCAGTTAATTAGGCAGGCAATTAAGCAGGCAACAATGCAGGCTTTTAGGCAGGCAATGAGGCAGTTAATTAGGCGGGCAATTAGGCAGGCAATCCAGCAGTAATTAGGCAGGCAATTAGGCAGTTAATTAGGCACTTAGTTAGGCAGTTAATTAGGTAGGCATTAAGGCAGGCAATTAGGCAGGCAACAAGGCAAGCTTTTAGGCATGCAATGAGGCAGTTAATTAGGCGGGAAATAAGGCAGTTAATTAGGCAGTTAATTAGGCAGGCAATTAGTCAGTCAATTAGGCAAGCAATAAGGCAGGCTTTAAGACAGGCAATGAGGCAGGTAATAAGGCGGGCAATAAGGCAGGCAATTAGCAGGCAATTAGGCAATTAATTAGGCAGTTAATAAGGCAGTTAACTAGGAAGGCAATTAGGCAGGCAATTAGGCAGTTGATTAAGCAATTAATTAGGCAGTTAATTAGGCAGTTAATTAAACAGTTTATTAGGCAGTTAATTAGGCAGGCAATTAGGCAGGCAATTATGAAGGCAAATAGGCAGTCAATTAGGCAGGCAATTAGGCAGGCAATTATGCAGGCAATTAGGCAGTTAATTAGGCAGGCAATTAGGCAGTTAAAAAGGCAGGCAATCAGGCAGGCAATAAGGCAGGCTTTTAGGCAGGCAATGAGGCATTTAATTAGGTAGGCAGTTTATTATGCAGGCAATTAGGCAGGCAATCCAGCAGTTAATTAGGCAGGCAATTAGGCAGTTATTTGGGCAGGCATTAAGGCAGGCAATTAGGCAGACAATTAGGCAGTTAATTAGGCAGGCAATTAGGCAGGTAACAAGGCAGGCTTTTAGGCAGGCAATGAGGCAGTTAATTAGGCGGGCAATTAGGCAGGCAATCCAGCAGTTAATTAGGCAGGCAATAAGGCAGTTAATAAGGCAGTTAATTAGGCAGTTAATTAGGCAGGCAATTAGGCAGTTAATTAGGCAGGCAATTAGGAAGGCAATCCAGCAGTTAGTTAGGCAGGCAATTAGGCAGGCTTTTAGGCAGGCAATGAGGCAGGTAATTAGGCGGGAAATAAGGCATGCAATTATGCAGGCAATTAGGCAGTTAATTAGGCAGGTAATTAGGAAGGCAATTAGGCAGGAAATTAGGCAGGCAATTAGGCAGGCAATTAGGCAGGTAATTAGGAAGGCAATTAGGCAGGAAATTAGGCAGGCAATTAGGCAGGCAATTAGGCAGTTAATTAGGCAAGCAATAAGGCAGTTAATTAGGCAGTTAATTATGCAGTTAATTAGGCAGGCATTTATGCAGGCAATTAGGCAGTTAATTAGGCAGGCAATTAGGCAGGCAACAAGGCAGGCTTTTAGGCAGGCAATGAGGCAATTAAGTAGGCGGGCAATTAGGAAGGCAATCCAGCAGTTAATTAGGCAGGCAAATAGGCAGTTTATTAGGCACTTAATTAGGCAGTTAATAAGGCAGTTAATTAGGCAGTTAATTAGGCAGTTAATTCGACAGGCAATTAGGCAGGCAATTAGGTAGGCAATAGGGCAGGCTTTAAGGCAGGCAATGAGGCAGGTAATTAGGCGGGCAATAAGGCAGGCAATAAGGCAGGCAATTAGGCAATTAATTAGGCAGTTAATTTGGCAGTTAACTAGGAAGGCAATTAGGCATGCAATTAGGCAGTTAATTAAGCAGTTAAATAGGCAGTTAATTAGGCAGGCAATTAGGCAGGCAATTATGCAGGAAAATAGGCAGGCAATTAGGCAGGCAATTAGGCATGCAATTATGCAGGTAATTAGGCAGGTAATTAGGCAGTTAATTAGGCAGGCAATTAGGCAGTTAATAATGCAGGCAATTAGGCAGGCATTAAGGCAGGCTTTTAGGCAGGCAATGAGGCATTTAATTAGGCAGGCGATTAGGCAGGCAATCCAGCAGTTAATTAGGCAGGCAATTAGGCAGTTATTTAGGCAGGCATTAAGGCAGGCAATTAGGCAGTTAATTAGCAATTAATTAGGCAGTTAATTAGGCAGGCAATTAGGCAGGCAAATATGCGGGCAATTAGGCAGTTAATTAGGCAGGCAATTAGGCAGGCAACAAGGCAGGCTTTTAGGCAGGCAATGAGGCAGTTAATTAGGCGGGCAATTAGGGAGGCAATCCAGCAGTTAATTTGGCAGGCAATAAGGCAGTTAATTAGGCAGTTAATTAGGCAGTTAATTAGGCAGGCAATTAGGCAGTTAATTAGGCAGGCAATTAGACAGGCAACAAAGCAGGCTTTTAGGCAGGCAATGAGGCAGTTAATTAGGCGGGCAATTAAAAAGGCAATCCAGCAGTTAATTAGGCAGGCAATTAGGCAGTTAATTAGGCAGTTAATTAGGCAGTTAATTAGGCAGTTAATTAGGCAGGCAATTAGGCAGGCAATTAGGCAGGCAATTAGGCAGGCAATAAGGCAGGCTTTTAGGCAGGCAATGGGTTAGGTAATTAGGCAGGCAATAAGGAAGGCAATTAGGCAGGCAAATAGGCAGTTAATTAAGCAGTTAATTAGGCAGGCAATTAGGCAGTTATTTAGGCAGTTAATTATGCAGGCAATTAGGCAGGCAATTAGGCAGGCAATAAAGCAGGCTTTAAGGCAGGCAATGAGGCAGTTAATTAGGCGGGCAATTAAAAAGGCAATCCAGCAGTTAATTAGGCAGGCAATTAGGCAGTTAATTAGGCAGTTAATTAGGCAGTTAATTATGCAGGCAATTAGGCAGGCAATTAGGCAGGCAATTAGGCAGGCAATAAGGCAGGCTTTTAGGCAGGCAATGGGGTAGGTAATTAGGCAGTCAACTAGAAAGGCAATTAGGCAGGCAAATAGGCAGTTAATTAAGCAGTTAATTAGGCAGGCAATTAGGCAGTTAATTAGGCAGTTAATTATGCAGGCAATTAGGCAGGCAATTAGGCAGGCAATAAAGCAGGCTTTAAGGCAGGCAATGAGGCAGGTAATTAGGCGGGCAATAAGGCTGGCAACTAGGCAGGCAATTAGGCAATTAATTAGGCAGTTAATTAGGCAGTTAACTAGGAAGGCAATTAGGCAGGCTTTTAAGTAGGCAATGAGGCAGGTAATTAGGCGGGCAATAAGGCAGGCAATTAGGCAGGCAATTAGGCAATTAATTAGACAGTTAATTAGGCAGTTTACTAGGAAGGCAATTAGGCTGGCAATTAGGCAGTAATTAAGCAGTTATCAGGCAGTTAATTAGGCAGGCAATTAGGCAGGCAATAATGCAGGCAAGTATGCAGGCAATTAGGCAAGCAATTATGCAGGCAATTATGCAGGCAATTAGGCAGGTAATTAGGCAGTTAATTATGCAGGCAATTAGGCAGTTAATTAGGCAGGCAATTAGGCAGGCAATAAGGCAGGCAATAAGGCAGGCTTTTAGGCAGGCAATGAGGCATTTAATTAGGCAGGCAGTTAGGCAGTGTATTAGGCAGGCAATTAGGCAGGCAATCCAGCAGTTAATTGGGCAGGCAATTAGGCAGTTATTTAGGTAGGCATTAAAGCTGGCAATTAGGCAGGCAATTAGCAAGTTAATTAGGCAGGCATTTAGGCAGGTAACAAGGCAGGCTTTTAAGCAGGCAATGAGGCAGTTAATTAGGCGGGCAATTAGGCAGGCAATCCAGCAGTTAATTAGGCAGGCAATAAGGCAGTTAATTAGGCAGTTAATTAGGCAGTTAATTAGGCAGGCAATTAAGCAGTTAATTAGGCAGGCAATTAGGCAGGCAACAAGGCAGGCTTTTAGGCAGGCAATGAGGCATTTAATTAGGCGGGCAATTAGGAAGGCAATCCAGCAGTAATTAGGCAGGCAATTAGGCAGTTAATTAGGCAGTTATTTTGCCAGTTAATTATGCAGGGAATTAGGCAGGCAATTAGGCAGGCAATTAGGCAGGCAACAAGGCAGGCTTTTAGGCAGGCAATGAGGCTGTTAATTAAAGGGGCAATTAGGCAGGCAATCCAGCAGTTAATTAGGCAGGCAATTAGCAGGTAAATAGGCAGTTTATTAGGCAGTTAATTCGGCATTTAATCAGGCAGTTAATAAACAGAGAATTAGGCAGGCAATTATGCAGGCAATCCAGCAGTTAATTAGGCAGGCAATTAGGCAGTTAATTAGGCAGTTAATTAGGCAGTTAATTAGGCAGGCATTAAGGCAGGCAATTAGGCAGGCAATTAGGCAGTTAATTAGGCAGTTAATTAGGCAGTAAATAAGGCAGGCAATTAGGCAGGCAATTATGCAGTAAATTAGGCAGTTAATTAGGCAGGCATTAAGGCAGGCAATTAGGCAGGCAATTAGGCAGTTAATTAGGCAGTTAATTAGGCAGGCAATTAGGCAGGCAATTATGCAGGCAATTAGGCAGTTAATTCGGCAGGCAATTAGGCAGTTAACAAGGCAGGCTTTTAGGCAGGCAAAGAGGCAGTTAATTAGGCGGGCAATTAGGCAGCAATCCAGCAGTTATTAGGCAGTTAATTAGGCAGTTAATTAGGCAGTTAATTAGGCTGTTAATTAGGCAGTTAATAAGGTAGGCAATTAGGTTAGGCAATGAGGCAGGCATTTAGGCAGGATATTCGGCTGTTAATTAGGCAGTTAATTAGGCAGGCAATTAGGCAGGCAATCCAGCAGTTAATAAGGCAGGCAATTAGGCAGTTAATTAGGCAATTAATTAGGCAGTTAATTTGGCAGTTTTTTAGACAGGCAATTAGGCAGTTAATTAGGCAGTTAATTAGGCAGGCAATTAGGCAGGCAATAAGGCAGTTAATTAGGCAGGCAATTAGGCAGGCAATTAGGCAGTCAATAAGGCAGGCAATTAGGCAGTTAATTAGGCAGTTAATTAGGCAGTAAATTAGGCAGGCAATTAGGCAGGCAATTATGCAGGCAATTAGGCAGTTAATTAGGCAGGCAATTAGAGAGGCAATAAGGAATGATTTTAGGCAGGCAATGAGGCAGTTAATTAGGCGGGCAATTAGGCAGGCAATTAGGCAGATAATTAGGCAGGCAGTTAGGCAGTAATTAGGCAGGCAATTAGTCAGGCAATCCACCAGATAATTATGCAGGCAATTAGGCAGTTTATTAGGCAGGCATTAAGGCAGGCAATTAGGCAGGCAATTAGGCAGTTAATAAGGCAGGCATTAAGGCAGGCAATTAGGCAAAAAATTAGGCAGTTAATTAGGCAGTTAATTAGGCCGTTAATAAAGAGGGAATTAGGCAGGCAATTATGCAGTTAATTAGGCAGTTAATTAAGCAGGCAATTAGGCAGGCAACAAGGCAGGCTTTTAGGCAGGCAATGAGCAGTTAATTAGGCGGGCAATTAGGCAAGCAATCCAGCAGTAAGTTAGGCAGGCATTTAGGAAGTTAATTAGGCAGTTAATTAGTCAATTAATTAGGCAGTTAATTAGGCAGGCAATAAGGCAGGCTTTAAGGCAGGCAATGAGGCAGGTAATTAGGCGGGCAATAAGGCAGGCAATTAGGCAGGCAATTAGGCAATTAATTAGGCAGTTAATTAGGCAGTTAACTAGGAAGGCAATTTTGCAGGCAATTAGGCAGTTAATTAAGCAGTTAAAAAGGCAGTTAATTAGGCAGGCAAATAGGCAGGCAATTATGCAGGCAAATAGACAGGCAAATAGGCAGGCAATTAGACAGGCAATTATGCAGGCATTTAGGCAGTTAATTAGGCACTTAATTAGGCAGGCAATTAGGCAGGCAATTAGGCAGGCAAATAAGGCAGGCAATTAGGCAGGCAATAAGGCAGGCTTTAAGGCAGGCAATGAGGATGGTAATTAGGCGGGCAATAAGGCAGGCAATTAGGCAGGCAATTAGGCAATTAATTAGGCAGTTAATTAGGCAGTTAATTAGGCAGTTACTTAGGCAGGCAATTAGGCAGGCAAATAGGCAGGCAATAAGGCAGGCTTTAAGGCAGGCAATGAGGCAGGTAATTAAGCGGGCAATAAGGCAGGCAATTAGGCAGGCAATTAGGCAATTGATTAGGCAGTTAATTAGGCAGTTAACTAGGAAGGCAATTAGGCAGGCAATTAAGCAGTTAATTAAGCAATTAATTAGGCAGTTAATTAAGCAGTTAATAAGACAGTTAATTAGGCAGGCAATTAGGCAGGCAATTATGCAGGCAAATAGGCAGTTAATTAAGCAGTTAATTAGGCAGTTAATTAGGCATTTAATTAGGCAGGCAATTAGGCGGGCAATAATGCAGGCAATTAGGCAGTTAGTTAGGCAGGCAATTAGGCAGGCAATTAGGCAGTTTATTAGGCAGTTAATTAGGCAGGCAGTTAGGCAGTTTATTAGGCAGGCAATTAGGTAGTTAATTAGGCAGGCAATAAGGCAGGCAATTAGGCAGTTAATTAGGCAGGCAATTAGGCAGGCAATTATGCAGGCAATTAGGCAGTTAATAAGGCAGTTAATTAGGCAGGCGTTAAGGCAGTCATTTAGGTAGTTAATTAAGCAGTTAATTAGGCAGGCAATGAGGCAGGCAAAAAAGCAGGCAATCCAGCAGTTAATTAGGCAGGCAAACAGGCAGTTAATTAGGCAGTTTATTAGGCAGTTAATTAGGCAGTTAATTATTCAGTTAATTAGGCAGTTAATTAGGCAGTTAATTAGGCAGGTATTTAGGCAGTTATTTAGGCAGGCAATTAGGCAGGCAACAAGGCAGGCTTTTAGGCAGGCAATGAGGCAGTTAATTAGGCGGGCAATTAGGAAGGCAATCCAGCAGTTAATTACGCAGGCAATAAGGCAGTTAATTAGGCAGTTAATTATGCAGTTAATTAGACAGGCATTTAGGCAGTTATTTAGGCAGGCAATTAGGCAGGCAACATGGCAGGCTTTTAGGCAGGCAATGAGGCAGTTAATTAGGCGGGCAATTAGAAAGGCAATCCAGCAGTTAATTAGGCAGGAAATTAGACAGGCTTTTAGGCAGGCAATTAGGCAGATAATTAGGCGGGAAATAAGGCATTCAATTATGCAGGCAATTAGGCAGTTAATAAGCAGGTAATAAGGAAGGAAATTAGGCAGGAAATTAGGCAGGCAATTAGACAGGAAATTAGGCAGTGTATTAGGCAGGCAATAAAGCAGTTAATTAGGCAGTTAATTAGGCAGTTAATTAGGCAGGCAATTAGGCAGGCATTTATGCATGCAATTAGGCAGTTAATAAGGCAGGCAATTAGGCAAGCAACAAGGCAGGCTTTTAGGAAGGCAATGAGGCAGTTAATTAGGCGGGTAATTACGGAGGCAATCCAGCATTTAATTAGGCAGGCAAATAGGCAGTTAATTAGGCAGTTAATTAGGCAGTTAATAAGGCAGTTAATTAGGCAGTTAATTAGGCAGGCAATTAGGCAGGCAATTGGGCAGGCAATAAGGCAGGCTTTAAGGCAGGCAATGAGGCAGGTAATAAGGCGAGCAATAAGGCAGGCAATTAGGCAATTAATTAGTCAGTTAATTAGGCAGTTAACTAGGAATGCAATTAGGCAGGCAATTAGACAGTTAATTAAGCAGTTAATTAGGCAGTTAATTAGGCAGGCAAATAGGCAGGCAAAAATGCAGGCAAATAGACAGGAAATTAGGCAGGCAATTAGACAGGCAAATATGCAGGCAATTAGGCAGTAATTAGGCATTTAATTAGGCAGGCAATTAGGCAGGCAACTAGGCAGGCAATAAGGCAGGCTTTAAGGCAGGCAATTAGGCAGGTAATTATGCCGGCAATAAGGCAGGCAATTAGGCAGGCAATTAGGCAATTAATTAGGCAGTTAATTAGGCAGTTAACTAGAAAGGCAATAAGCAGTTTATTAGGCAGGAAAATAAGCAGTTAATTAGGCAGTTAATTAAGCAGTTAATTATGCAGTTATTTAGGCTGGCAATTAGGCAGGCAATTAGGCAGGCAATAAGGAAGGCTTTAAGGCAGGCAATGAGGCAGGTAATTAAGCGGGCAATAAGGCAGGCAATTAGACAGGCAATTAGGCAATTAATTAGGCAGTTAATTAGGCAGTTAACTAGAAAGGCAATAAGCAGTTTATTAGGCAGGAAAATAAGCAGTTAATTAGGCAGTTAATTAGGCAGTTAATTAGGCAGTAAATTAGGCAGTTATTTAGGCAGGCAATTAGGCATGCAATTAGGCATATAATTAAGCAATTAATTAGGCAGTTAATTAGGCAGTTTATTAGGCAGTTAATAAGGCAGGCTTTTAGGCAGGCAATGAGGCAGGTAATTAAGCGGGCAATAAGGCAGGCAATTAGGCAGGCAATTAGGCAATTGATTAGGCAGTTAATTAGGCAGTTCACTAGGAAGGCAATTAGGCAGGAAATTAGGCAGTTAATTAAGCAATTAATTAGGCAATTTATTAAGCAGTTTATTAGGCAGTTAATAAGGCAGGCTTTTAGGCAGGCAATGGGGCAGGTAATTAGGCGGGCAATAAGGCAGGCAATTAGGCAGGCAATTAGTCAATTAATTAGGCCGTTAATTAGGCAGTTAACTAGGAAGGCAATTAGGCAGGCAATTAGGCAGTTAATTATTCAGTTAATTAGGCAGGCAATTAGGCAGGCGATTAATCAGTTAATTAGGCAGGCAATTAGGCAGGCAATTAGGCAGGCAATAAGGCAGGCTTTAAGGCAGGCAATGAGGCAGGTAATTAGGCGGGCAATACGGCAGGCAAATAGGCAGGCTTTTAGGCAGGCAATGAGGCAGGTAATTAACGGGCAATAAGGCAGGTAATTAGGCAGTTAATTAGCCAGTTAAATAGGCAGTTAATTAGGCAGGCAATTAGGCAGGCATTTATGCAGGCAGTTAATTAGGCAGGCAATTATGCAGGCAACAAGGCAGGCTTTTAGGCAGGCAATGAGGCAGTTAATTAGGCGGGCAATTAGGAAGGCTATCCAGCAGTTAATTAGGCAGGCAAAAAGGCAGTTAATTAGGCAATTTATTAGGCAGTTAATTAGGCAGGCAATTAGGCAGGCAATTAGGCAGGCAATAAGGCAGGCTTTAAGGCAGGCAATGAGGCAGGTAATTAGGCAGGCAATAAGGCAGGCAATTAGGCAGGCAATAAGGCAATTAATTAGGCAGTTAATTAGGAAGTTAACTAGGAAGGCAATTAGGAAGGCAATAAGGCAGTTAATTAAGCAGTCAATTAGGCAGACAATTAGGCAGGCAATTAGGCAGTTAATTAGGCAGTTAATTAGACAGGCAATTAGGCAGGCAATTAGGCAGGCAATAAGGCAGGCTTTAAGGCAGGCAATGAGGCAGGTATTTTAGCGGGCAATAAGGCAGGCAATTAGGCAGTCAATTAGGCAATTAATTAGGCACTTAATTAGGCAGTTAACTAGGAAGGCAATAAGGCAGGCAATTTGGAAGTTGATTAAGCAATTAATTAGGCAGTTAATTAGGCAGTTAATTAAGCAGTTTATTAGGCAGTTAATTAGGCAGGCAATTAGGCAGGCAAATATGCAGGCAAATAGGCAGTCAATTAGGCAGGCAATTAGGCAGGCAATTATGCAGGCAATTAGGCAGTTAATTAGGCAGGCAATTAGGCAGTTAATAAGGCAGGCAATCAGGCAGGCAATAAGGCAGGCTTTTAGGCAGGCAATGAGGCATTTAATTAGGCAGGCAGTTAGGCAGTTTATTAGGCAGGCAATTAGGCAGGCAATCCAGCAGTTAATTAGGCAGGCAATTAGGCAGTTATTTAGGCAGGCATTAAGGCAGGCAATTATGCAGACAATTAGGCAGGCATTTGGGCAGGTAACAAGGCAGGCTTTTAGGCAGGCAATGAGGCAGTTAATTAGGCGGGCAATTAGGCAGGCAATCCAGCAGTTAATTAGGCAGGCAATAAGGCAGTTAATAAGGCAGTTAATTAGGCAGTTAATTAGGCTGGCAATTAGGCAGTTAATTAGGCAGGCATTTAGGCAGGCAACAAGGCAGGCTCTTAGGCAGGCAATGAGGCAGTTAATTAGGCGGGCAATTAGGCAAGCAATCCAGCAGTAAATTAGGCAGGCATTTAGGAAGTTAATTAGGCAGTTAATTAGTCAATTAATTAGGCAGTTAATTAGGCAGGCAATTAGGCAGGCAATTAGGCAGTTAATGAGTCAGTTAATTAGGCAGGCAATTAGGCATTTAATTAGGCAGTTAATTGGGCAGTTAATTAGGAAGGCAATAAAGCAGGCAAATAGGCAGTTAATTAGGCAGGCAATAAAGCAGTTAATTAGGCAGGCAATTAGAGAGGCAATAAGGAATGATTTTAGGCAGGCAATGAGGCAGTTAATTAGGCGGGCAATTAGGCAGGCAATTAGGCAGATAATTAGGCAGGCAGTTAGGCAGTAAATTAGGCAGGCAATTAGTCAGGCAATCCAGCAGATAATTATGCAGGCAATTAGGCAGTTTATTAGGCAGGCATTAAGGCAGGCAATTAGGCAGGCAATTAGGCAGTTAATTAGGCAGGCAATAAGGCAGGCAATTAGGCAGGCAATTAGGCAGTAATTTAGGCAGTTAATTAGGCAGTTAATTAGGCTGGCAATTATGCAGGCAATTAGGCAGTTAATTAGGCAGGCAATTAGGCAGGCAATCAGGCAGGCAACAAGGCAGGGTTTTAGGCAGGCAATAAGGCAGTTAGTTAGCCGGGCAATTAGGCAGGCAAACCAGCAGTTAATTATGCAGGCAATTAGGCAGTTAATTAGTTAATTAATTAGGCAGTTAATTAGGCAGGCAATTAGGCAGTTGATGAGGCAGTTAATTAGGCAGGCAATTAGGCAGTTAATTGGGCAGTTAATTAGGCAGGCAATAAAGCAGGCAAATAGGCAGTTAATTAGGCAGTTAATTAGGCAGTTAATTAGGCAGGCAATTATGCAGGCAATAAGGCAGTTAATTAGGCAGGCAATTTGGCAGGCAATTAGGCAGGCAACAAGGAAGGCTTTTTGGGAGGCAATAAGGCAGTTAATTAGGCAGTTAATTAGGCTGGCAATTATGCAGGCAATTAGGCAGTTAATTAGGCAGGCAAATAGGCAGGCAATCAGGCAGGCAACAAGGCAGGCTTTTAGGCAGGCAATGAGGCAGTTAATTAGGCAGGCAGTTAAGCAGTTAATTAGGAAGCCAATTAGGCAGGCAATTAGTCAGTCAATTAGGCAGGCAATAAGGCAGGCTTTAAGGCAGGCAATGAGGCAGGTAATTAGGCGGGCAATAAGGCAGGCAATTAGGCAGGCAATTAGGCAATTAATTAGGCAGTTAATTAGACAGTTAACTAGGAAGGCAATTTGGCAGGCAATTAGGCAGTTAATTAAGCAGTTAATAAGGCAGTTAATTAGGCAGGCAAATAGGCAGGCAATTATGCAGGCAAATAGACAGGCAAATAGGCAGGCAATTAGACAGGCAATTATGCAGGCAATTAGGCAGTTAATTAGGCAGTTAATTAGGCAGGCATTTAGGCAGGCAATTAGGCAGGCAATAAGGCAGGCAATTAGGCAGGCAATAAGGCAGGCTTTAAGGCAGATAATGAGAAAGGTAATTAGGCGGGCAATAAGGCAGGCAATTAGGCAGGCAATTAGGCAATTAATTAGGCATTTAATTAGGCAGTTAACTAGGAAGGCAATCCAGCAGTTAATTAGGCAGGCAAATAAGTAGTTAATTAGGCAGTTAATTAGGCAGTTAATTAGGCAGTTACTTAGGCAGGCAATTAGGCAGGCAATTAGGCAGGCAATAAGGCAGGCTTTAAGGCAGGCAATGAGGCAGGTAATTAAGCGGGCAATAAGGCAGGCAATTAGGCAGGCAATTAGGCAATTGATTAGGCAGTTAATTAGGCAGTTAACTAGGAAGGCAATTAGGCAGGCAATTAAGCAGTTAATTAAGCAATTAATTAGGCAGTTAATTAAGCAGTTAATTAGGCAGTTAATTAGGCAGGCAATTAGGCAGGCAATTATGCAGGCAAATAGGCAGTTAATTAAGCAGTTAATAAGGCAGTTAATTAGGCATTTAATTAGGCAGGCAATTAGGCGGGCAATAATGCAGGCAATTAGGCAGTTAATTAGGCAGGCAATTAGGCAGTTAATTAGGCAGTTAATTAGGCAGTTAATTATTCAGTTAATTAGGCAGTTAATTAGGCAGTTAATTAGGCAGGTATTTAGGCAGTTATTTAGGCAGGCAATTAGGCAGGCAACAAGGCAGGCTTTTAAGCAGGCAATGAGGCAGTTAATTAGGCGGGCAATTAGGAAGGCAATCCAGCAGTTAATTACGCAGGCAATAAGGCACTTAATTAGGCAGTTAATTATGCAGTTAATTAGACAGGCATTTAGGCAGTTATTTAGGCAGGCAATTAGGCAGGCAACATGGCAGGCTTTTAGGCAGGCAATGAGGCAGTTAATTAGGCGGGCAATTAGGAAGGCAATCCAGCAGTTAATTAGGCAGGCAATTAGACAGGCTTTTAGGCAGGCAATTAGGCAGATAATTAGGCGGGAAATAAGGCATTCAATTATGCAGGCAATTAGGCAGTTAATAAGCAGGTAATAAGGAAGGAAATTAGGCAGGAAATTAGGCAGGCAATTAGACAGGAAATTAGGCAGTTAATTAGGCAGGCAAAAAACAGTTA